>NC_051080.1:23106261-23406261 GCF_004664715.2 Peromyscus leucopus
ATTTTGGCAACTAGAGTTTGTTGATGTCACTGTCTGTCACAGACAAAAGGAGCATAAATGAAGTAGGAAATGATGATGTGTGTTTTTTTTTTTTTACCATGTCTTGAGCCAGCTTACAATTTGTTAAGAGAGCAATCAACAAGAAAATGAAGAAATTCATATTTTTTTATGTAGTGGAAAAGATAGAACTACTAGTTAAATGAGAGACATCTTAAATCAGGGCATAATTAGTTGCAAAGAGATATATTTGGAACTGTGATAGGTCCAAAAGATACTGAAGGCATGTACTTCAGAGTATGATAAAACTCAAGAGGGGAACACTCAACATGGGGTGCGTGTGAGTTCTTGGACTGGGTGCTGGACAGAGTGAATGGTAGCTTTCCTGTGAGTTCTGTAGAAAGTGTGGTTTAAAGAGTCACTGGAGCGTGTGTTCACACCCAGGAACAGGCTTTATTGATGAGCTTTATGCTGAATCGAGTTACACATATATGAAACAGAAAATTAATGCTGAAATTGTATTCTGAAGATTGCCTGTGATGATACAGAGTAAACATTCACTATGGGTTCTTTCCTTTCTACTACTCCCTTTGAGTCCCTGATCATCTAACTAACCCAAAGGAAACAACAGAATTCACTAATCATATCACGTGGCAACTGATCACAATGTCAGTTGGCACAAAGATTCTTTGAGTCCAAGTTACAAAAGGAAAGCATTATGAACTGAATATGGGGGAAATTGTGATGTCGAAAATGGAACATCATGAATATGCTAGATAAAATGCATACAATTTACAGGTATGCCAATGCCACAAAAACATAATCACTCTCCTCGCTGGTTTCTAGTCTATCCTGGTTCCCATACCTTAGCCAGTGGTTCCAGGCACAATTTAATCCATATCCACATCCATTTCATTGATTTCCTGGGCCTATGCATCCTGCTTCCATGAAGCTCTAATTTCAGCTGCCTCTGTTGCAGCCCTGAAAGCTACGCTCTTTCTTCTACTGGAAAAAGAAATTATGTTATGTTATTGTTCTTGATTATAAACCCCATGTTATCACTAATGGAGCATGGTTTTCATTATGCACTGTTTCTTTGTTTCCCTTTAAAAATATGATGATGATGATGAAGAAGAAGAAGATAGATAGATAGATAGATAGATAGATAGATAGATAGATAGATAGATAGATAGATAGACAGATAGATAGCCAGCCGGACAGATGGATAGATAGCTCTCAATATCAATGAACCTTTCACACATGAGTTCCACCAATGGCTGATAGAAAATGTCGAAAAATACTCCATCTGTACTGAACATAACCATATTTTTTCTCAGTATTTCTAAAATAATGCAATATAAAAACTATCTGCATTCTATTGAGTATCATAAGTGACCTGGAGATAATTTAACATGCATTCAAACACAGCCATTTTCACTGAAGAGACTCTGCAGATTTGACTACACGTGAAGAATAGTAGAACTAATGTTCTGTGTATACCAAAGGATGCCCATACTCATTCTGTTAATTCCATTTTTCCCATGTCTACACATTTTCCCTCCAATCTCTCTGCTGATGAGCTACCAGTCTTGACTGTTTGAGGCACATCCTTTTATATAGATGTGCTTCATTAATAAATTAGATAATAACACACATGATCATGCCTACTTGTTCTGAGTCACTGACTTCCTCCCCCAGGCTCTGAACACTTCCATAATGTGCCCAAGGCTTACTCATTTTTGTTTCCCAGGGTTTAGAATAATCTCCACATAATAGCTTTCTAAGTAATGTACATGGACTAGAACTGGAGCTTTTGAAATAAAAAGTTATGAGGAATGTAGGCTGCCCATGCTCCCAGTGGATGATCCTACACCAATGCCCATACTGGCAACACTAAGTAGACTAGGAGCATATGAAATTGAGAGGGGGAAGTTGTGCAAGGGCTGTGGGTAAGTTGGAGGAGACATGTTGGGGGAATAAATATGATCAAGCTAAAATGTATAAAATTCTCAAGGAATTAACTATAATACTTTTAAGTTATCAGGTATGGAGACAGTTGGAGGGATTGTCTGCCTTTGTCAGCTTCCTGGGCCACACTATGAATTAGTATTCAGGGAAGGAAGGATCATTACAAACCTGAGATTCTGTCAGAAGACTGGTAGGGTCACATTGTTTGTTTTCTTTCTTTTCTTTTGCTTGTTTGTTTGTTTTTTTTTTTTTTTTTTTTTTTTTTTTTTTTTTTTTTTTCTTTCTTTTCTTTTGCTTGTTTGTTTGTTTTTTAATTTTTCAGATATAGAATCTTCATCTCCTGCCTTAGGTTCCTAGCCCTAAACTCCTGTTTTTCTACCAGAGACTCTGCAGCTTCCAAATCATTGTGGAAAACAACTACAGCAATCCCTGGCAGTGCGTGTGATTCAAGACCAGTGTTCCAGCTCTCTTGCCTTCTGTTCTAGGTCATCATAATTTGGTTGAATTGGTTGTGGGCTATACTTCACAGGAGTGTATGTGTGTGTGTGTGTGTGTGTGTGTGTGTGTGTGTGTGTGTGTGTGTGTGTGTTTAGCTATGTGTGCAGCCTTTGCTTAGCTCCTCTTTTCTTCCACTTGTTCTGCTCCCTCTAGCATGAAGCTTCATTTCTGCACACTGCTTTACCTGTACATTCAGTCTTCATGGCACCATCCTGACTGCCTCATCCCTTTCCGCATCCTGCCGCACATACCTCAGCTCCTGTCTTTAACTGCCAGTTTCAGACTCCTGGCAGTAAAAAAAATAAAAAAATAAAAAAAAAAAAAAATCACATTGACTCAGTTCTCCTTTCTTCTCAGAGTCACATATTTGACCTTTAGCTACCTTGATCTGGCCATCAATGTGGTGAGGAGGAAGCGAGATGTACACACTCCCTGGAAAGGTTCAGGCATCACCTGGATTTGCACAGAACAGATAGTTTTTGTAGAATCGATTCTTAATTAGCTCACAGGAATTCATGCAAAAGTACCTACCTGAATCTGATTCTGTAAGAAATGAGATGTTGGTGAGGGCAGTTCCATCATAAACACTGTTTGTGACACTGGACTTGTGGCATTGACCTTCTGAGTTTATATATACAGTGTACAGTGGAGCAGAATGCTTATCTTACGAGTCTGTTGTGGGGCTGAAAGAAGAGATGCCAAGTGATGGTGGTAAGCAATAGTGCTTTCTGGGCCCATCACACATGTTTCTCCACTCCACAAACAGGAGATAGAGGGAATCACTTACTCTCTAATACTTCTCCATACTGGAACTGAGGTTATTGGTGAAGTAACTCAGAGTTTGGGGCCAACTCTTCACAGTATGGAGAGGAACCTCAGCTGATGAAGCATGAAAAACTACTGACATGGAGACCCACAGGCCATTCTAGACTCGCATTCCTATAAGAAAGCATCTGATTGGCTCAGCTTTCTTTCTCTTTGCTGTGGATTGAATGTTTGTGCTCCCAAAAATCCTTAAATAGAAACCTAATCCCCAATACAATTATCTTGGGAAAGGAGGCCTTTGAGAGGTGATTAGGACATGATTGTAGACATTCCATGAATAGGATTAGCATCCTTCTAGAAGATTGTCTATGAATCTGAAATTAGACCCTCACCAGATACCAAATCTGTCAGCATTATGATCTCAGATTTTACACCTCCAGACCTGTCAGGACTAAGTTTTTGTTACTATTAAGCCAATTTTTTTTTTCCCAAACTCATCCATCAAGTCCTAGAAATAGTTGGAGTTGGAGAGAAGGCTTAGGGAACTCCAGTGTAATCATTGTGGAGACGCTGGAGCTGTAGAGCCAATGGCAGAAAGCAAAACACTGTCTCATGCCACAGGCAGGCAATGTAGTGTGACAGGGCTTTGAAAATGATGGGAGCTCATTATTTTCCTGCATGCCTGTGAACTTGATGACCTTCTGCAGTATCACACACTGGGAGAGGTGATTGTAAGAAAGAGTCTTGCCCACTAGGATCTTGCAGTCTAGATGAGAAAGAAGACAAGGCATAATTAAGAGCTTGGTTTTATGATACAGATATCAGATGTAAAATGGCAAAGTGGAACACCTCTAAGGCCAGAGAGAAAGAAAATTCCAAGAGACAAATAGAAATGTTGTAAAAAAAATAATTTGGAAAAAATTGACTTTGAGGCTAGACTCAAAAGTGATTTTCTATTCCATTTCCTGAGCTGTCTCAAACCCATAACAAAAATAGACCTATTTATAATGCTATTGATTGCCTGGTGTATAGTGCTAAGAATATAAAATGGAAGGAGAGTATATTCCATTTTGACAAATGCAGACATAATAAGGGAAATTCACTCATCATTCCTCCACTGCTCCCTCTGGATTTTTTCTGTTCTCTCTGACTCCCTACCTTGACAAACAATTTAGTTTTATCCTCACGAATGAAGCAATTTGTGTGATTTGCATCTGGCTTTGTTTGTGTATTACTGGAAAATGTCCTTTGCCTCCACTGTCAATTATCTTCAACAACATGGTGAAGATTCGTTTCAAAATAAATTTAAGAAAAATGTATCAGAGAGGAAGAATTCCATATAGAACCAGAAGACAGAATTACAGCATAAATGAACATTCTCGCTAATCTAGTTAAGGCTCTTTGCCCATATGTAATCCAAAATCAGACCACCTCTTACTTGGATGAAAGGGTTGCACTCTGGTTACATACCAGCATTTAGGTCTTGCTGGGACTCTGCCTCTCACCTCCATTTTATGTTCTTCCTCATACAGGCATTTCAATCACTGTATACTGATTTCCTGCAGAGAGTGGCAAGATTTTTGTTTTAACAAATGGGTCTCCAATGTAGCAAAAGCAAAGAACATGGGTATGACACCTTCAAAAAATATAGATGTTCCATAGCTTTAAAGACTGAAGAACTGAAAGTGCCTCGTGTGTGTGTATGTGTTTGTGTGTGTGTGTGTGTGTGTGTGTGTGTGTGTGTGTGTGTGTACATGCACACTCTTGATACACAGAAGCTTATTCAAAGCTCCTATTCAAAGAAATATCTTGTCCAGGAAGAAAGATTCTGACCTTACTTTTCCCAATTAAAAACCAAAGATTTCCATGCTATATCCTAGGCATTTTGTACCCTAATACACACTGAGCCTTCAAAACAACTCAACTGAAGTACAGAAGATAACTGTCACCATTTCATAGATGAGAAAACTAAGGCATGGAGAATTTAAGGAAATTTCCAAAATCAAAGAGCTGTAATATTTTGGAGATGATGTGTGAACATGATGGATTAAATACAGAGCTCAAATTCTTAGCCCTTCATTTTGGCTAGAGACATTCTGGGGAGCATCCTAAATGCCAAATTCAAGGGGGTTATCTTGAAAAGGAAAATCTAACACATGATTAAAAACAATAATATGTGATTTCAGTCCCTTGTCATCCAACAAAATGCCACAGGGGAAAATCATTTCAAGGGAATGTGCAATGTAGTCCTTAAAAAAAAGTGAATAGGACTAATAGAGGACACATATGGCAGTAGAGAAGAGGAAAGGTCAGTCTCCCCACGGCCTGCCTATTGACAGTGAGTCAACAGGTAAAGGTCTGGATATCTAGGTCCACACCATCAAAGAACAACCACACAGCCTGGAGCTTCATGGACCCTTAGAGCAGGAGGAAGAGGAAGAAAAGGGGGAAGCAATCCAAACTCACAAACACATTTTTGCAATTTCAACCTAAAACTCATATATAAGCACATCTAACAATATGTTTATGGAAGAATTGCTACCTTTTCTGTGTGTGATAGATTCTAACAATTCTGTTTTTACCTCTTCTAAAATAAATTAATTCTCAGAGACACTAATGAACCACAATACGTAGTTTGTGAAAAATAAAAAAGCTACTTGGGAGGACATCTCCTTCAACCCCCTATGCAAGGCCCATGAAAATTCTGATGCCTGCCACCTTGGCATCATCTTTAAAAATAACAATGTCATTTAAGAAATCTGAGCTTAGCAAAACAATAAGAACAGAATTCAAGGTAAATTTTTACCATCTGAACACCTACTATGTACCAGATCCAGCACCTAAGTTCCAGGTCTGTATACCATTTAATTATTACAACTTGCCCTTTAGATTGTTATGTTTCATTGCAGCTGAGGGAACTGGAAGATGTGGGCCTGAGCTGTTTTCAGTTAATCTGTCAGTCATTACCTAATGCACTGAATCATCTATCCCATTTGGCTTCCAGTTGTTTGTAGCGAAGGGAATGCTGGGGATTATATCATTTGTTTTCATTTCCCTTGAAATTTCATTTGAGCCTGGCACATAAGCCTTGTTTTCTGCAATAAGATGTTCATAGTTGTACAGATTTAGAATTGGTCCTAGATGACAACACGAAGAAAGTGTCCCTGAAACTGAGTCTTTATGAAGTTCTCTATTCCATCCTCAGATGGTAAAAATGCTATAGTCCAAGACATCATCACCCTCTTGTCCACAACTAAAGCTGCCAAGGAAGGGAGTTTTCATTTGAGCAACTTGTGTTGAAAGATCTAAAATTTCCCTATATATCTTTGGCCAAATCTCAATCACAAACTCACTTTGGGCCACTCATATATGGAGACATATCTGATTCAAACCCCAGGGTGGCCACATTGTCACATGTGCAAAGTCATGATTGTATCAGGAAAGAAAGGGACAGTGGTGTTATGCAGTGGCTGCTGCATCAGATCATGCCCACCTTGCCAGCCATGCATCTCCTTGCCTGCCTTCAAGTTTGACCTCTTAGTCAAACTCACTGACCTTTCTTGTTTGTTTATTTTTCTAACTTTTTTGATATACCATGATTTTCCAGTCTTAAAGTCTTTATTCTTGCTTTTTATCTTTTCCTAAAACATATAATATACCCTTTCATGCCTGCAAAGCCCTTTATTTCCCTAAATTTTGTATTAAGTATCCTCTCTTTCAGTAAACCATGTTTAGTGGTTGGGTTAGTACTCTTACCTGATACCTATCTGGCTGAATTTAGAGCAATGACTATAGTTTCTTTTTTATCTCCCCAGTTTCCCTTTGTGGTTTTTGAAAAAATAAGAAGTATTAAGTAGAAGGGGCATTGTGTTTTAATATTACCTATTTTAAGTATGTATTATCAACTTTATTAAAATTTCATGAACCACAAAACAAAATTAGAAACTTTATCCCGATTTCACTCAATTGGGATTCAGAAAGATTTATTTATACATCCAAAGCCACATAGAGTATAGAAAAGACAAAATTCTAATCCTGGTCAAATTCCAAAGCCCAGGCATTTTTCCATTCCACCATATGCTACCCAGTAAAAGACACTTCAACTTTTAGCCTCACCTGGCTCTAGTAGGGATATGACCTAGAGCAGATAATTTTCTGTAGCAAATGAGACTGTGAATATTCTAGGTTTAAGGAGCATATATACAGTCACTATCATAGCTAACCTGTTCTGTAGCTGTACCTTGGGAGCAGCTCTGGGTAATACATGAACAAGTGAGCTTAGAAAGTTCTAATAAAACTTTATTTGAAAAAAATAAGAGACAAACAGAATTTGGTTCACAGACCATGTTTCCTTGACCTGCTCACCTGTAACAATTTAGTTTTGCATAGCTAACTTTGGGTCCTTCATCCATAAACTGTGGTCTAATGCACGAATTAACAAGGCAACTCCATGTAGGGAAAAGGAGGTTTATTTTGGGGTAAGTTACAGCCAATAAAGGGCTGGTTACAGGATCCAGGAGAAGTGAGGTGCAGTTCAGCGGGGTTCTCTGGAGAACTCTGACTTGGTCTGCCATCCAGCATCCAGTATCATGAGGAACCAAGAGGGCCCCACGTCCAGATCTCAGGTCTTAAGGGCTCCTGTCCCTCCAGTCACTCCCCAGGGGCAGGTCCTAGGTAGGTGTGGCAGTTACCAGCTATCTTACTGGGGCAGTACTTCAAGGTCAAAGCTGGAACAGATACCCACTACAGTGGTCTATACTAGATACACACCAAGATGACTTTGCTTTCTGGAGTTCAGTTATTAATCATTGCTATGAAGCCAAGAAAATATGAGAGGAAGGCTACCATGTGAGGTTTCATCCAGAAAAAAAAGTGAAGATAAAAAGAGTGTGAAAAAAATATTAGAGATAAAGCTGGTTCTAGTGACATCAGCTCCTCATCCCAACTATTCAAGATGCTCATGCAGGAAAGCAAGCTAGAGGCTTGTATGAGAAACAGATTAAAGGCCAGCACAGGCAACTTAGTAAGATTACATCTCAAAATTAAAGAATAAAAAAATAAAATAAAATGAATACTCAGAGTGTAGTTCAGTGCAGAGCATTTGCCTAATCTCATGCACAAGATCAAAAGCTCAATATTCAGTGTGCAAGAAAAGAAATTAAAGATCCCAGTGAGCAAGAGGAAAATGGTAGCCAGCAGAAACTAAGGTCAAAGGAAAGTGTATATGTACTATCACACAACAATTGTTTGCTATGTCATTTTATCCTATCAGACAATGTTTTTAGCATCCCACCATCTCTGAAAATGTAAGTTCACAGTTTCTATTTACACAGTTCAAAAACTGATTCAAAGTTTGTATATAACACATATAGAAATAATCACAAGTAGAGATATTCATTGTAAACATTTACAGATCCCTAAACAGATATTTATTTTTATAGCAGAGTTCTATTAAACATGGCTAGCCAAATTATCATGACAAAAAGATAGTATCTCATCCATTGTGATTACTGTTGAGGCTGTTGAGTACTTTTATAGTGGCCTATACTTGATACTGGTATCATGGGCAATGTCATATTTATTGAGTCAGTGATTCTTTTTATTGTTTTGTTTCTTTTGTTGAAATTATATATCTTTCTCAAATAATATATACTGGTTATATGTAATTTAGAAATTTTTTTTAAAAAAGGAAAAGCCCTAATACCACATTGTGAGTCAAAGACCTGCAAAGATGCTGATGAGTTCATATTCTGCTGGCCATCTGTTGCTAGGCATGCAGCCTACCATTAAAAATAATTTGTAGCCCCAGTGAAACTCCCTAGGAGGAAACTAAATTTTCATTTGCAAAGAGTTATCAGTTGGAGATTGCTTCTGGGTTAGGGATGGGGGCTTTTGTCCAAACCTTTCAACTCTTGGACCAAAACAGGTGCAGAACCATGGAAGCACTGTGCATGCTACCTCAGTCTCTGTGAGTTCATATGTGCATTGATGATGCTGGTTTAGAGGACCTTGTCTTCCTGATGTCCTCTACTCCCTCTTGTTGTTATACTCTTTCTGCCTCCTCTTCCACAGGGATTTGATAAAGACATCCCACTTAGGGCTGAGTGTTCCAAAGTCTCTCACTCTCTGAATATTGCCTCGCTTGGCTCTCTGTAGTCACATCTTTTGCAGTTCCTGATGATGACTGAGCAAGGAGCTGATCTATGATTATAACAGAATGTCGCTAGGAGTCATTTTATCACAATGTTTTCTTTGTTTGTTTAAGAACAGTAATATTTGGTTTTACTCTAGGTCCCTAGGCCATCTCCGTTTCTTGGTCACCCACTCAGGGTTGGTTATAAAATGGGTCTTAATGCAAATCAGATATTGCTTGGTTACTCCCACAAGCTTTGTGCCACAAATGCCCTAGCATATCTTGCAGTCAGGACACAACTGCAGATGAAAGGGTTTGTGGCTAGGTTGGTGTTGACAGTTCTCCATTGGTAGCATGCAGAGTACCTTCCTGTACCAAAACTCTAGAATGTAGGGGTGAAGGCTTTATGTAGGCACCAGCTCAACATCTCCATCTTTAATAGGCTGTGTAGGCATTGTCTTCAGCAATGGGAGTTTGTTGTCAGTTTGTGGAAAACAAGCTATAGTCTTGACAGCAGCCTGTGTTGGTGATTCCCATGGGACCCCCTTGGTCAACAACTCAATTAGATGCCACTCAGTCCTTCATAGGGTGAAAAAAGATGGCCAGTTGGGACTCTATCTCCATTATTCAGCAATTTCAGTTTTATCTATTTCATGAATGTATATGTTTTCAGATGCTTCTATTATATTAGATTTCCATACTACCACTCAAATGGTCCTTAATTTTAGTCATCTCTTCCCATGTTCCTTCCTTTATCTACTCTGTGCTCCTCTCCCTGCTTGATGCTCCTGTTCCAGCCTCTGGCCCCATCCATCCATAACTATCTGTTCTATTTCCCTTTCCTACCTGTCCCTACTAGTCTCTCAGTCTGCATCTAATCTCTGTGGTTTTACAGATTTTATCCTGGTTACCAATGACTGAACAACCAGTATCCCCACAAAAGGAAATTAATACCATATTTGTCTTTCTGGGTCTGGTATACCTCACTCAGATAATGTTTTCAAGTTCCAATGATTTCTCTGTTAAGTTCATGATTTCATTCTCTTAATAGATGAGAAATACTCCATTGTGTAAATGTACCACGTGTTCTTTATCCATTCTTCTGAAGAGGGACATCTAGGTTGTTTCCCGATCCTGGCCATTACGAATAAAACAGGAAAGAACATAGTTGAACAAGTATTTCTGTGGCAGAATGAAGCATCTCAATTTCCATTTTTCTGAGAAACTGTCACACGTATTTCTATAGTGGCTGTACAAGTTTGCGCTCCCACCAACAATCAATGAATATTCTCCTTACTAACATCCTCACCAGCATGAGCTATCACTTGTTTTATTGATCTTAGCCATTCTGACAGGTGTAAGATGAAATATCAAAGAAGTTTTAATTTGCATTTCCCTAATATCTAAGAATGCTGAACGTTTATTTAAGTGTTTCTCAGGCATTTGAGTTTTTTCTTTTGAGAATTCTGTTTTGATTGGTACTTCTTTTTTTAATTGGGTTATTTGTTTTCTTGATAACTAGGATTTTTAGTGTTTTTTCTATTTTGGATATTAGCCCTCTATTGGATGTACAGTTGGTAAAAAATATTTTTACATTCTGTACACTGCTGATTTGTAAGAATAATTGTGTCTTTGTCATGTAGAAGCTTTTCAGTTTCATGAGGTCCCATTTATTATTTATCTCAGTGCTTGTGCTAACAGTGTTCACAATGTCTTTTCCATTCTAATGAGTCCAGGGCTATCCCCCTCTTTCTCTTCTGCCAGGTTCAATGTATCTGGCTTTATGTTGCAGTCTTTGACCAATTTGGAGTTGGGTTTTGTGCAGGGTGACAAGATCTATTTGGATTCTTCTACATGAAGACATTTAGTTCAACTAGCACCATTTGTTGAAGATGCTGTCTTTTTCCCTGTGTGAATTTCAGGTTTCTCTATCAAAAATCAGGCCCCATAAGTGTGGATATTTATGTCTGGGTCTTAAACTCAATTCCATTGATCAACATGTCTGTTTTGTGCCAATAATATGCTGTTTGTATTAGTATAGCTCTATCATAAAATTTGAGGTCAGGAATGATGATACCTCCAGCAGTTCCTTTATTGTTCAGGATTCTTTTAGTTATCCTGGAACTTTGTGTTTCTTTAGGAAACTGAAAATTGTGCTTTCAAGATCTGTGAAAAGTTGTGTTGGAATTTAGATGGGGATTGCTTTGAATATATAGTTTGCTTTTGGTAAAATGGACATTTTTACCATATTAATCCTACTGATCCATGAGCATGGGAGATCTTTTCATTTTCTGATGTCTTCTTTGGTTTCTTTCTTCAATTTCTTAAAATTTTTAGTATATGTGCTGCTGAAGCGAGCACAATTTCTTAAAATTTTTATCTTACACGACATTCACTAGTTTGGTTAGAGACATCCCAAGATATTTTATATTATTTCTGGCTATTGAGAAAGGTATTGTTTCCCTGATTTCTCTTTCAGTCTGTTTGTCATTTGTATATAGGAAGGCTATTGATTTTTGTGAGTCAATTTTTGTCCAGCTACTTTGCTGAAAGTGTTTATCAGCTGTAGGAGTTCCCAGGTAGAATTTATGGGGTCACTTATGTATACTATCATAGCATTTGCAAAAAAAAAAAAAAAAAAAGATACTTTGCGTTGCTCCTTTCCAATTTGTATCCCCTTGACCTCCTTCAGTTGTCTTATTGCTATAGCTAAGACTTCAAATACTATACTAAATAGGTATGGAAGGAGTGAGCAACCTTGCCTTGTTCCTGATTTTAGTGGAATTGCTTTGAGTTTCTTTCCATTCAGGCTTATGTTGGCTATGGGCTCATTGTAAACTGCCTTTATTATATTGAGTTATGCCCCTTACATTCTCAAAAATCCTGACTTTTATCACAAAAGGGTGTTGGAATTTGTAAAAGATGATCATGTGGGTTTTTCTTTCCGTTTATTTGCATGGTGGGTTACACTTATTGATTTTCCTCTATTAAACCATCCCTGTATCTCTGGGATGAAGCCTACTTTGATCACAGTGGATGAACATTTTGATGTGTTAATTTAGATAAGGGTTTGTCAATCTTACAGATTTCCTCAAAGAACCAACTCTTTGTTTTGCCAAATCTTTGTATTTTTTTGTTTTTATTTTATAGATTTAAGCTCTTAATTTGATTATTTCTTGCCATCTCCTTTGGGGTATGATTTCTTCTTTTTGTTCTAGAGTTTTCAAGTGTGCTATTAAATTACTAATCTGAGATCTCTTTAGTTCTTTATGTCAGCACTTAAAGTGCTATGAACTTGTCTTACAACTGCTTTCACTGTGTCCCATAACTTTGGGTATGCTATATATTCGTTTTCATTCAAGTCAAGAAAAATCTTTAATTTCTTTCCTGACTCATTTTTTTCACTAAGTATTGAGTTATTCAGTTTCCATGAGTTTGTAAGTTCTCTGTTGATGTTGAGATCCAGCTTTAATCCATGGTAGTCAGATAGGATGCAGGGTGTTATTTCAAATCTTATTGTATGTTAGGGCTTTTGTGTCTGAGAATGTGGTCCATTTTGGAGAAAGTTCCATGAAGTTCTGAGAAGGAGGTATATTATTTTGTGTTTGGGTGAAATGTTCTGTAGATATCTGTTTGTAACACAAAATCTAATAGGACTTAAAAAAAAAAAAAAAAAAAAAAAAAAAAAAAAAAAAAAAAAAAAAAAAACAGAGCCAGATACTGGGGTAAATGCTGAAAGATCTGAAAGACAGAGTAACAAGCCACTGCCACATCTTACCTCACCAACTCCATGAATCCTCTGACTGAAATTCTGAGTCCTCACTGGAAAGGCTCCAGGCTAAAAAGCTTCAGCTGAAAAGGTTCTAGTTCCTAACTCCTCGTGCCCTATATTCCTTTCTCCACACAGCCGTATTACTTCCTTCTTAGTGCTGGGATTAAAGGTGTGTGTACCTCCCAAGTAGGCGAGCAAAGACATGAAATTCCAAGTGCTGGGACTGAAGGTGTGTGCCACCACTGCCTGGCTCTGTTCCTCTCCTAGACTGAGTCGATCTCATTCCGGGATGGCTTTGAACTCACAGAGATCCAGACAGATCTCTGCCTCCCAAGTGCTAGGATTAAATGTGTATGTCACAACTTCCCAGCATCCCATTTGACCTTTAGGCAAATTTTATTAGGGTACCTAATATATCACCACATCTCTTAGGACCATTTGGTTTTTAACTTCACTTAGCTCCAGCCTATCTATTTAATTTTCATCTAGATGACCTGTCTATTGGCAAGAGCAAGGTATTGAAGTTAGCCATCATCAGTGTGTGAGGATCAATGTTTGATTTTAGCTGTAGTGGTGTTCTTTCATGACTTTGGGTACCCTTGTGTTTGGTACACAGAGCTAAGATTTGCAATGTCCAATCAACTAACCTGGGCTATAGGAACTCACAGAGTCGGAAATGACAACTAGGAAGCCTACATGGGACTGACCTAGGCCCTCTAAATACATGTGACAGCTGTGTAGCTTAGTCTACTTGCAGAAGTCCTAACAGTGAGAGCAGCTGCTATCCCAAATGCTTTGGCTGGCTTTTGGGAACCTACCCTTATACTGGGTTGGCTTGCCCAGCCTTAATACAAGGTTCTTAGTCCTACCTCAACTTGATATGCCATGTTTTGTTGATATCCCTGGGAGACCTGCTCCTTCTGTACAGAAACAGAAGAGGAGTGGAGGAGTAGAGGGGAGATATGAGGAAGGAATAAGAGGAGAGGAGGTAGTAGAAAAAAATTAAAATAAATAAATAAATGAATGAATAAATAAATAAAATATCCTGAGGGGGAAAAAAATAAAAAAGAATTGCTATGTCCTCTTGGTGGATTTTTGATGAATTTGTAGTGTCCTTCCCTATCTTCCCTGACAAATTTTTGTTTGCAGTCTATTTTATCAGATGTTAAAATAGCTACACCAGCTTGCTTCTTAGGTCCCTTTGCTTGAAGTATCTTTTCCCCATCCTCTTACCCTAAGATGATGTCTGTCTTTGATGTTAAGGTGTCTCTTGGAGGCAACAGAAAGATGGATCCTGTTTTCACGTTCATTTCTTTAGGTCTGTGTCTCTTCACTGGGGAATTGAGATCATTGGTTTGGAAAGATATCAATGAAGAGTTTTGTTGATTCCTGTAACTTTCTCATTGTGTTGGTAGTGGGGGGGGGAGAGAGAGAGAGAGAGAGGAGAGAGGAGAGAGAGGGGGAGGGAGGGAGGGAGGGAGGGAGAGGGAGAGGGGGAGAGAGAGAGTTTTAATGTGGCTAACCTCTTGAAGTTGTAGTTTTCCTTCTAAATCTTTCTGAAGGGCTGGATTTTAGACAGATGTTGCTGAAATTTGACTTTATTGCTGGAACGTGGTGGCAAAGGCCTGTAATCCCAGCATTCAGGAAGCAGAGACAGTCAGATCTTTGTGAGTTTGAGGCCAGCCTGGTCTATAGAATGAGTTCCAGGTTAACCAAGGCGACACAGAGAAACTTCATCTTGGAAACCCCAAATTAATTAAGACATAAATTTGATTGTGTCATGGAATGTCTTATTTTCTCCATCTATGATGATAGAAAGTTTTGCTGCGTATAGTAGTCTGGGCTGTAATATGTTGTCTCTTAGAATCTGAAACACATCTGCCCTGTCCCTCTGGCTCTAGGGTCTCTATTGAGAAGTCAGGTGTTATTCTAATATATCTGACTCTATATGTTACTTAGTCCTTTTCTCTTGCAGTTTTTGATATTCTTTCTTTGTTTTGTGTATCTAGTGTCTTGATTATTATGTGTTCAGGGGACTTTTTTTCTGGTCCAGTCTATTTGGTGTCCTGTATGCTTCTTATATCTTGATAGACATCTCTTTCTCAGGTTAGAGAAATTTTCTTCAAAAATTTTGTTGGAAATATTTTCTGTGCCTTTGACCTGGGTTTCTTCTCTTTCTTCTATTCCTAATATTCTTAGATTTGGTCTTTTCATAGTGTCCCAGATTTCTTAGATATTTTGTCCTAGGACTTTTTTAGTTTCAACATTTTTTAACCAAAGTATCTATTTTTTTAAATCATTTCTTCAATGCCTGAGATTCTTTCTTCCATCTCTTAGATTCTGTTAGTGGGGCTTTCCTCTAAGGTTCCTGTTCAAATTCCTAAATTTTTAATTTCCAGATTTCCCTCAGTTTTTTGTTTTCTTTGATTCTGTTATCACTTCCAGGTCATGATCTGTTTTATTCATTTCCTTTCACTGGGGTGTGTGTGTGCGTGTGTGTGTTTTCACAGGTTTCATTAAGGGATTTATTCATTTCCTCTTTAAGAACCTTGTCTTTTTCTTATGCTTCATATATGTTGAACTTCTTGGGGCCTATTGTGATGGCATTGTGTGGCCTTAATGGAGACATATTGTCCTAGCTGTTATTATGTTTTGCACTGGTGACTAGGCATCTGGATTTGGGAAGATTGTAATTCTAAGTGATGACATCTGGGTTTGTATTTGTTGGGTAGGTATTTTATTCCTTGATTTCTGTTGACCTCTCTGCTTCTTAGGAGAGTGTGGCGGCTGTGTATTGCCTGATAGGAAGTTCTTCAGGGATCTTGATAGGTGTGGACATTGCAGAGTTCAGGTAAACTTTGTTTCTGGGTATTGGGAGCTAACACTGAAGAATGAAGATGAGGGGTGGTCCACAGGAAGGAGGGAAGCAAGATGCTCCATAAGCATCTGCTTAGTCTCTGAGAATGGGAGAACAGACTGAGGAGAGACAACAACAGAAGACCTGATTCAGAGCTGGATTTGAGACTGGGGGATTGCACTTAGAAGACTGGAGGGAGAGGTGAAGATCTGCAGTTAGCCTACTTACTTCCCTCAGTCAGAATGGTCTGTGGGTTCCCAGGAAGTATCTGTCTGAGCTGGGGCTGGGATAAGGTAATGAGTGGGTGCAGGTAGATTAAGAAAAAAAATCTGAAGGAGGACTGCGCCTCGTCTTCCTGAAGGTTGAGAACAAAAAGAAGACGCACCTGGACTTTCCCCGGAGCTCTCTGAGTTTTTAAAGTGTCGGGGGGAGTTGGGGTTCGTAAGCCGCATTGCTTATTGAAAGTAGAGGTCACTTCTGCCTCCGTGGAAAACTTGTACCTTCCATAAGGGTTTCCTACAGAAGGCACCTGTGGTGGTTCTTTAAGCTACAAAAAATTGCCCAAGCTTGTGTGACATCAACCTTGTCAAGTGTCCATGATGCTGGGCCCTGAGGGAGGTGAAGACTACGTGGTCAAACTCCGGGGCCTACCCTGGTCCTGCTCAATTGAGGACGTACAAAACTTCCTCTCCGACTGCACAATTCATGATGGGGTCGCAGGTGTTCGTTTCATTTATACTAGAGAAGGCAGGCAGAGTGGTGAGGCTTTTGTTGAACTTGAGGCAGAAGATGATATAAAATTGGCTCTGAAAAAAGACAGGGAAAGCATGGGACACCGATATATTGAGGTGCTCAAGTCACGCAGAACCGAGATGGATTGGGTATTGAAGCACAGTGGTCCAAACAGCGCTGACAGTGCCAATGATGGCTTTGTGAGGCTTCGGGGACTCCCGTTTGGATGCACAAAGGAAGAAATTGTTCAGTTCTTCTCAGGGTTGGAAATTGTGCCAAACGGGATCACATTACCTGTGGACCCGGAGGGCAAGATTACAGGGGAGGCCTTCGTTCAGTTTGCCTCACAAGAGTTAGCTGAGAAAGTTCTGGGGAAGCACAAGGAGAGAATAGGACACAGGTATATCGAAGTGTTCAAGAGCAGCCAGGAGGAAGTTAGGCCATACTCAGACCCACCTCTGAAGTTCATGTCTGTGCAGAGGCCTGAGCCCTATGACCGACCTGGCACAGCCCGGAGGTACATTGGCATTGTGAAACAGGCAGGCTTGGATAGGATGAGGTCTGGTGCCTGTAGTGCAGGCTATGGGGGCTATGAAGAATACAGTGGCCTCAGTGATGGCTATGGCTTCACCACTGACCTGTTTGGGAGAGACCTCAGCTACTGTCTCTCAGGAATGTATGACCACAGATACGGAGACAGCGAGTTCACAGTGCAGAGCACCACCGGCCACTGCGTCCACATGAGAGGGCCGCCCTACAAAGCAGCAACGGAGAACGACATTGACAACTTCTTCTCTCCACTCAACCCCGTGAGAGTTCATATTGAGATTGGTCCTGATGGAAGAGTGACGGGAGAAGCTGATGTTGAGTTTGCCACCCATGGAGAAGCAGTGGCAGCTATGTCGAAGAAGGACAGCGCCAACATGCAGCACAGATACATAGAACTCTTCCTGAATTCCACAACAGGGGCTAGCTACAGGGCTTATAGCAGCCAGGTGATGCAGGGCATGGGAGTGTCAGCTGCCCAGGCAACTTACAGTGGCCCGGAGAGCCAGTCAGTGAGTGGCTGTTATGGGGCCGGCTACAGCAGTCAAAACAGCATGGGTGGATATGACTAGTATTGTAGGAGCATTTGAGTTATTTCAATCAAAATTTCACAGGCAGCCAATAAGCAGTCAAGAGCAGTTTATAACTCTGGAGGAAGCTGGGGGACCCACATTGCACCATGAGTTTGTGACATCTGGATTAAAAAATTTCCTCTTCAGTGTTTCTCATGCAAACTTTTCTTCTAGCATGTAATATTGAATAAACTAAAACTATTTTCTTCCGCTTTTCTCAATTAACGTTTTTGGTAGTATACTTAAGGAGTGATATTATCTGAGTTGAGTAGTTTTAAGTATGTTGAGTGGATCTTAAAGCACACCACAGTGAACACACTGGGGACATGTTCTTTTCTGGAGAACTCAAAGGTACTAGATCCCTGATGCAAAGAGAAGCATTTCTCATGTTCATTCTAGTTTATATTTTCGTTTAAATCTTTAGGTTAAGTTTAAGCTTTTTAAAAGTTAGTTTTGAGAATTGAGACACAATACTAATACTGTAGGAATTAGTGAGGCCTTGACTTAAAGCTTTCTTTGTACTGTGATTTCCTTTTGGGTGTATTTTGCTAAGTGAAACTTGTTAAATTTTTTGTTAACTAATTTTTTTTCTTAAAATACTTTTTCACAATGAAAAAAAAAGAAAGAAAAAAATCTGTGGAATCCACTGGAGTTGGGGGTAGGGGGAAGGGAGGTTGTAGCAAGTGTTCTGCTTCAGAGCTTGGGATAAGACTGGGGGATTAGATCTAGAGGAGCTGAGGGAGGAGTAAAGATCTGCAGATAACCTGCCTACTTCTCTGGCAATTGTGGCCTGAGAGTCCCCAAGGATTACCTGCTGGAGTTGGGGGTTATAAATCGATTAGTTGGGGGAGGAACTTTAGAGGGGTAGATCTGTGTAGTCTACTGGAGATGGGAGCAGAAAGGAAAGAGAGGCTGCAACAGGTGAGCTGCTACAGAGCTGGGGATGAGACTGGAGAATTCCACTTGGAGGATCTGAAGGAGGGATGAAAATCTGCAGTTAGCCTACCTGCTTTCCTGGCAAAAGTCATGTCAGTGATTCTTAATTAAGAGTCTTTTACTCCTCCCACTAAGAGGACGTCCAGTCCTATTCCTCTCTGGACATATTTTGGGTGGGCACAACTGAAGGTTTCATTGCGCTAAGTAAATACCAGGAGCCCTGACAAACACTCTTCAACTCACAGAACCTATCTGTCTGTCTGTCTGTCTGTCTGTCTGTTTGTTTTACTCTTTGAAATTTCCATAGGCATATGTGATGTATTTAACCATATCTAGCCTTCTATTCTCTCTTTCCAGTTCTCCCTGTCCCTTTCCCCAGGATAGATAACTCCCTTCCCACTTCAAGTCATCTTTTTTTTTTTTTTTAATAACTTGTTAAGTCTAATTAGTGTTGTCAAAATGCTCATGCATGTAGAGGCATCAACTGGAACATGGGTAACCCACCATGGGCTATACTACTCAAGAAAACTATCTCCCTCCTCTAGCAGCCATCAACTGCCAATGGCTCTTTAGTTAGGAAAACTTCAAGAGCCTCTCCTTGATACATGATGGAACCTTTAGCCGACTTGGTGTTATGCTGGTCTTGTGCAAATGGCCAATCTATGTAAGTCCAAATGTATAGCTTCCATATCATTATACCATTTGAAATCACTCCTCCTCATTGTCTGGCAATTTCATTATTTCCACCCCTCTCCTTCAGTGCTTCCTCAACCTTGGAGACAGTGGTCAAATAAATGTCCCATCTGTGGCTCAGATCTGAACTCAACTTGTTTATAGCACTTTTAACTGGTATAAGTCCCTTCATTAACCATTACCCACTTCACTAAGAAGCATCTTTGCCTAAGGTTGAGATCAGCACAAATCTATGAACATAAACATAGATGTTTAGAAGGCAATTTGACAGCACAACCATTTAACAAAACAACATCAATAGATTCTCCCCAGGGTCTATGGTTCCTTCAGTCATGAGTGTTGACCATATTTATAGTACCAGCCTTGAACCTGTGGAAGAACCTCAAATCCAATCAAGAGAGCAGTTGGTTGCCCCCATAAAGTATTGCCACTATTGCACCAGTGGATAGGATACATCTTCCCTGGTAGGTTTCATTTGTAGCTTGTAGAGGCTAACATTATGTAAGACCATTGATAGCTTTTTAGGGAATAAATATTTACAATTAAAAATTATCTAGCTCAAATGTCAGTGACAACAAGGTATAGAAACATTTGGTTTATACCCTGCAATCCATACATTTAGCACAGTTTCAAACATAAACAGAGTAGGTTGCCAAGAAATATTTGTGGCTTAATTAATGATTACTTAAATTAGTAAATGAATTTTGAAAAAGTCACATAATGATAGGATTCTGTTTCTGCTTTGCTAAGAAAACTGGGTATGTATGTATGTATGTATGTATGTATGTATGTAATCATTTTTTAAACATGGTCTCACTCACTGTATAGCCCAGGCTAGCATGGAGTTCATTTTGTGACCCATGGATAATCCTCCTGTCTTAGGCTCCAAAGAACTGGAATTATAGGCATGCACCATCAAGTCTAGCAAGGGAGGGTCTACTGATACCATAACATTTAATTGATATATGCTGGAGTGTAAACATCATATCAACCATGACCTGTATTTACTTTTTAAGGCTAAGGCCCAATACATGACGTAGACATATTAAGTGTACTTAATAGTACATAGCTCAATAAATGAGTCACTAAAATATAATTACAGTTAGTTTTGCCTATTACAATGAATTCATTATTTTATCATCACTAAGCCATACTAGATACCAAATTTTTGTGCTAAGTTGTATTACTTCCTCCCCCAGCCCCCCGCCACACACACACACACACACACACACACACACACACACACACACACACACCTCTAAAAGTAGATTTTCTTGTTTACAGAAAATTTCATGTCATTCTTAGTTTTGGCACAGACAGGGGATAAAAATCTATGCAGCAGATCTTGGCAGGAAAGTACATCCCACTTGCTCGACATTGACAGGCTGAATGCATTATTTTTGTGGACTAGAAACTACACATAAAGGTAATTATTCTGAAAGAACTGAGGCAGAAAATGCAGGAGTGGATGATGAACATGTAAGCCCTCCAGTAACAGAAGAATTCCACTGAGCTCCTGGCAGCAAAGGAGACTGCTGCCCCCAGGCAATGCAGTCAGTGCTGCTGGCTGAAGGGAGAGGTATTACTGCAAATAGTGTTTTGCTTTCTGTTTTTGTGTTTTTGTTTTTCTGTACAGAAAGAATGAAACGTTTCAAGTGTCATCTTTCGGAAAATATTCCATCTAGGAAAACAGGTCCTCTACAGGAAATATTAACCTTGGATTTATTAATCCTTGGATATCCACAAATATAAAGGTACCCATGATTCCTTAAAGGTATATATAACACTATCTTTTCAGGATCTCTTTCAGTCTGAAAATCTGCCATAAGATTTCTGATGCACAACAGAAAGGTCAGTTGTTGTTTAACATTGTGACTGCGTTAGTTAGTGCCAAGCTTGGACACAATGTTTTTCTTAGGAAATACTCCCTACAGAAACTGAAGAGATGGTTAGGAGCACTTAATCTTCTCTTGCAGAGGACCCAGATTTAGTTCCCAGCATCCACATGGCAGCTCACAGCTATCTCTAACTCTAGTTCCTGGGCGTCTGATGCCTTCGTCTGGCCTCATAGCTACCAGGTATGCACATGGTGCACAGACATAGATGCAGGCAAAACATGTATACACATAAAATAAAAAGAAATATTTTAAAGGACTAGTACATATCTTTTCTCTTTTAATGAGAAGTATTACTGTATAATTTGTGTTTTCTGGGTGAGAACTTAATACGGAGGCCAAAGTACAATATTGTCAAAATTACAATCTCTAAAATTACACTATCCCATGACACCGCTTTTGACTAAGGTTCATTCCATCCAGGTAGCCATCTGGATGATTTTGAATGCGTTGTTTGGTACCTCTAATTTATTCTACTTCTATAGAATTCAATTAATAATAATAATAATAATAATAATAGTCACATCATGAATGTACTCTCAGGAATAAATATAAAGAACTTCACCGACTCTGGACTGACAGCTGGGGAGCCTATGTGGGACTGAACTAGGCCCTTTGAATGTGGGTGAGAGTTGTATGGCTTGATCTGTTTGTGGGACCCCTAGCAGTGGGACCAGAATTTATCCCTGGTATATGAACTAGTTTTTTTAGAGACCATTCCCTATGGTGTGATGCCTTGCTCAGTTTTGATGCAGGGGGGAAGGGATTGGTCCTGCTCCAACTTGGTATGCCAGCCTGTGTTGACTCCCCAAGGGAGGCCTTACCCCCTATGAGGAGTGGATGAGGAGTGGGTTTGTTGGGGGAGGGGTGAGGAGAGGAGCGGGAGAAGGGGAGAGAGGGGAACTGTGGTTAGTATGTAAAATGAAAACATATATACATATATATGTGTATGTATGTATATATACATATATATGTATATATATAAAGAGCTTAACAGTGTGTATATCATACATAAAGCAGGCAATGAATGGTGACTGCAATTGCACCATCTGAGGGCTTGACTTCTTGATACAAATGGTGTTCAACTTTCACAAGGCAAAAGATGAGTAATGACCATTCATGAACTAGATCTCAAATCTCCTATCTGAATTCAAAGTGACTTATATATGCATGGTCTCCACCTACCTGTCCTGATAGGACCAAAGATGAAGTATGCAAAAAAAAAAAAAAAAAAAAACAGATGAAGGTCATCCACATTCCAGCTATTACTGCACATGTGTAAACCTTTAACGTTTGTTAGTGAGCAGCCGTATGGCCTCTGTTTTTTAAATGTGTTCTTTGGATATTGATCTGAATGAAGTAATAGAGGAGACAAGAAGCTCATAAAGAAAATACAGAATTAGAGTATTTCCTATCAGAAAAAAAAAATACTGTCCAAATCAGTTCCTAAACGTATTCTCCTCAGAAGAGTATGAGGAGTCAGAAGCTCTGAAATTAGACAAGTAGTGCTAAGCTGAGCCAGAGGATGACTCGTTAGTGTGAATGGGGGTGTATGGTGGTATTTTATTTGTACTGAAATGTGGTTTTCATTGTATGTTAATAAATAAAGTTGCCCAGAGGTCAGAGCTATTAGAGCCATAGCAAGAGCGTGGTGGTGGTGGTGGTGGTGGTGGTGGTGGTGGTGGTGGTGGTGCACGCCTTTAATCCCAGCACTTGGTAGAAGAGCTAGGTAGATCTCTGTGTGTTCAGGGATACAGCCAGCATTGGAGACATACACCTTTAAGACCTGGAGGGCGGTACTTACAGACAGTGATGAGGCAGTCATGTGTTTGGGTTTACAACCAATGAGAAGGCAGAACAGAAAGACTATTTAAAGACAGACACACAGGAAGTAGCTCTCTTTCAGGAAGCTAGGAGCACTGCAGGAGGTAAGATTTTAGCTCTGATCTCTGACCTCTCAGCTTTCTCTTTTACATTGGTTCTGTGTTTCTTATTTTAATAAGACAGTTGGTTACATCTACAGGGGTGAGCTGCCCACCTTCTCAGTGTTGGCAACAGAGGCAGACAAGAACATAAGACAAGCTGAAAGCAGTGTAGCTCACGAATTCATGTTTTAAATGAATAAGTTCCAGCCCTGACTGTCACTTATAGCCACACAACTGAGCAGAATACATTGTATCTATAGACCTCATCATCCTTAGCTCCAAACTAGAGGCAATAGTAAAATTAACTAATCACAGAATTTTACACAAATAAAGTCAGCTTACATATTTGTAAAAAGTTACTCAACAAAAAGGTTGTTACTTAATAAATGGTAACTAATAAGGACAATAAATCATCCTTCATAATTTTTAAAGAGTATGAAGTACTTTTGACTGCCTCTGAATTGATCTACACATTCACAAAATATACTTTTAATACTATATGCTTTTGCAGCTGGTAATTCTGTTTGGAGAGGTTGTCTAACCCTTAGGAAAAGAGACACAGATGGAGGACTGGGTCACAGAATGTGGGGTGGGGTTGAGGATTATAGTTCAACTTTGCTTCTAACATGTGTCTGCTTCGTGATCCCCACAGACGTGAAAAAACACTCACTACTTTCACTGTGAACAATGCCCCACATACTTCTCCTCCACAGTGGATTGTATCCTCTCAAACTGTGAGCCACAGTAAGGCCACCCTCACTGAAGTTGCTTACAGGCAGATATTTTGTCACATATATGAGAAAACAACTAATACATCACATTTAAAAGCATCAAAATGAATACTCAAAAAAAAAAAAAAAGAAAACTGAAGAATTCAGGGAGACATGAAAGCATCTTAAATCTTGAAAAAAAAAACTATCACATAGAAAAAGGTTTCATTCTCATCTTAGTACCTCCAGAGAAGGATATCAGGGTGAAAAAGGAAAAAAAATTACCAGATGGCACACTTTCCTCTTGCACCAGGTTTTTGTAGCTATTTGAGTTACTCAATAACAGGATATTTAACCTTGAAAGGTAATACACTCTCTATTACTAGAAGCAGAACATATGCACTTTTCTGTGCTGTCTGCTACATAGACATAGTGCTTCTCCACACACAAGGTACAATTCCACATCTCTGTGGCTCTGTGAGTGCAGTCCATTTTACCTGAACAGATCTTGCCCCAGTGCCTTCAACATCTATGAGAACATTTCCATTGTTTTAATCTTTATAACCCTCAACTGATTGCTTGGGATACCTGAACCATCTTTTCCAATTTCAAGTCATTTAGAGTGTCACTCTGCCTAAACAGGCCCTCCTCTGTTCTGAATGATAATCAGTATACTGCTGTATTCAGAGATAATCAGAAAAGAATTCCTCTAAATCGTCTTAGGTCATATCTATGTATAGTCAGTATTGAGGAGGATGGGTTGGGTTTATGATGAGAACCATACAACCCAAAGTCATATTATGGATTAACCTGTGTAAGTTTATTATTTCTATCGTGTTCTGAGTGACCCATGGATTTGGCAGCTATCCAGGGTACTTAATACTCCATGGTTGATCCCAATAATGAATGCTACATGTTGTAACTTCATCATTCCAAATCATAGATTTCCACAACATCAAAGAAAAACTGGGAAAAATGTACAGGTGTTTTACCCTGTGTCAGTCAGAAGTATCATACTTCAACTCACCTGCATCCCATTTCAGGCCAGAACCACTTCTGTGGCCCCAACTAACTTCAGGGAGAACTGAGAATAGTTTTCCAGCAGGCTGAAGAAGAAAGAACAATTCATTAAACTCACATCATCTCAAGCCACGTGGTGCTTGAGAATAAGAATAAAATATTTCTTTAGGGTGTTATTAATATTTGCTATTCTATAAAAATGGTATCTATGAGCCATTTTTACATATACTGAATTTTTTCAAAATGCAAAATATCCATAAACATTATGTAGCTATTAAAAGATACTGCACCCCTAGCAGAAAACCTGGTAGTCTGATCACAGACCTTCTCCCGTCTCTCTGTTCCCCTAGATCCAATCCTGCAGTCTCATCCCTGGTGTTGCAACAGAACACAAGCTCCAGCCTTTCCTCCCCACTGCACACCTCTCCTGTAGTTCTCACAGACCATCCCATCCCAACTTCCATTCCTGTACTCACCACTGTATCCAAGGCCCCAACTCTAGCAGGTACCCCACTTAAATCCAAAAGCAGCTCCTCCAGGGACAACAAGTAGGCTTAAGGCAGACCCACCCTTTCCTACTGCTGCTGAGATGCCATCCTCCAGTCTCACCCCCAAATTTGTAGCTGGAAACCTGATGTGGTCTCCCTTTCCCCTCTGACCATATCGCTGATGGATCACAAAACCCCTCTCCCTCAACCTTCCTCCCCCCAACTCATCCCAATTACCCAGATTCCAACACCAGTAGGTGTTACCTGTGTGCACACCATCTGAACCTGCCAGGAAAGCAGGCAACACACAGCCATCACACTCTCTAAAAATCCAGAGAGGGAGCAGAAACCAAAGAACAAAACATCCCACCCAACAAAGACTAATCCAGAAATCAAAATCAACACATAGACCTTTAATCATCCCAAACCCAGATGCCAAGATACCAGTCTAAAAACACAATCAACAGCCAAGGCAATACATTTCCACTAGAACCTAGCTAACCTACCATAGTGGGCCCTGAATATAGGCCTTCAACATAGATGAAGCCCAAGAAAAAGACCTTAAAACAACCTTTTTGAATACTATAAAAGTACTTAACGAGGAAATGAATAAATACCTTAAAGAAATCCAGGAAAACATAGTCTAAGGAAATAAATAAGACTGCTTAAGACCTGATTGGAAATGAAATCAATAAAGAAAACACAAACAGAGAATTCAGGAAATGAACAACTTAGGAATTCAAACAGGAACTACAAGAGCAAGCTTCACTAATGCAAAAGATGGAAGAAAGAATCTCAGGCACTGAAGATACTATAGAAGAAATGGATACTTCTGTCAAAGAAAATATTAAATCTAAAAATGGGCTGACATAAAGCATCCAAGAAGTCTGGGACACAGTAAAAAGATCAAACCTAAGAATAATAGGTATAGAGGAAGGAGAAGAAACCCAGGTCAAAGTCCCAAAACATGTTTTCAACAAAATCGTAGAAGAAAAATTTCCTAACCTAAAGAAGGAAATGCCTATCAAGGTATAAGAAACATGCAGAACACCAAAAAGACTGGGCCAGAAAAGAAATTTCCCTTGACACATAATAATGAAGACACTAAACACACAGGACAAAGAAAGAATATTAAAAGCTGCAAGAGAAAAGGACCAAGTAACATATAGAGTCAGGCCAGGAGGTGGTGGCGCGTGCCCTTAATCCCAGCACTCAGGAAGCAGAGCCAGGCGAATCTCTGTGAGTCCAGGACAACCTGGACTACCAAGTGAGTTCCAGGAAAGGTGCAAATCGACACAGAGAAACCCTGTCTTTAAAAAAAAAAAAAAAAAAAAAAAACAACAACAACAAAAAAACATATAGAGTCAGGTTATTAGAATAACACCTGACTTCTCAGTGAAGACCCTAGAGACAGAAGGGACAGGATAGATGTGCTCCAGACTCTAAGAGACCACAAATGCCATCTCGACAACTATACCCAGCAAAACTTTCAATCACCATAGCTGGAGAAAATAAGATATCACATTATAAAGTCAAATTTAATCAGTATCAGTCTTTAATTCCAGCCATACAGAAGATACTAGATGGAAAACTCCAACCTAAGGAGGCTAACTACACTCATGAAAACACAGGAAATAAATAATCTCACATCAGAAAAATAAAAAAGAGAGGAAACACACACACACACACACACACACACACACACACACACACACACACACACACCAAAGCTCAAGAAACATCTCATAAGAGCTGGAATAGAAAGAGTGCTGTGAGGAATTTTCTTCTGAAGATGATATAAGCATTGTACTCATGGACTCAACAATAGTTGTGGTTTTACCTATATAAGACCTCTTTTACTTGTATAAGAACTATACAAGATGGTACCCCAACATTTTATCATTGATAGGAGAAGGACACGTAAGGATCCACCCCTCCCTGATGAGATATTGCTCATTAACTGTTGCTGGGGGAAAGGAGATAATTTTCTTCATGTGTGTAGCCACTGCTCAGTTGCCCACACTCATGCACATAAGGTCCCCACTTGTGCTCATGCAAGCAACCTTAGTTAAACTCAGTGAGGCATAAGAAAGACTTAAAAGGAGGAGGACAGACAGACTGGGAAGGAGGAAAAGTCCAGAGGGAGTGAGAAGGACTTTGAGATAGTATGGAGGGTGAGCATGACCAGAATACAAGTTGCCAAAAGATAAATAAAATTTTAAAATAATTGGACTACAAATTACCTATTCACTTATTATGAAAGACAAGAGTTCTCTCCCTTTTACATCTCATCTTTTTGCCCCATCCACTGCCCTCAGCACTCTCACTGCAGAGACAATTGCTTCTGTTGTACCATCCATATGTCCACCTCAGTCAAATCACTGCTCCAGTTTTCCATCATATACCAGTGTAAATGTCATCCAATATTGAGAAACAACAAAACTTTGATGGCTATTTGACTTTTCTGTTTTCTCTCATTTTTTTAACATGCTGAATTGAATGGTGTAATGTCTAATTATCTGGCTTGGAAAATAACAAGTGTACTCATGTTTTCAGCAGCACCAAGTACATCAGAACATCTCTGTGGAGTTCAACTAACACATCTTCGCATGCTGGAAGGAAAGGTTGGCTGTGGATACTTGTACTTTGAGTGTGGGATTTTCCTGAACAGCCTCAATAACTCTAATGAGTGACCATATTTCTCAGGAAGTTTCCGATCCCTGTAAACTGTCCTGTTCCCATTTGGTCCTGCAAGAGCTTAGCAGAACTCTGGCTTAATCCATTGAGGATTAATACATAAATTCTACATTTCCTCATGTTGGATTCTCTTACTCATAATCTTGCCAAATTGTTAAAGCTATTTAATTTTTATTTTGTCATCATTTATTCATGGTTTCCACTTCTGAATTATAGATACAGATAGTTATAGCAGCTTTCTTTAACTTAACTTTCATGAATTTGTTTCATACAATTTATCTTTTTCCTGATGAAATAATCATTCACCCATTTCTTTAGCAATATGCTTTGAATAGCATTTTGACATTCTCTATAACCATATGAATGCTTTATTTTAAGCAATATTAAAATAGCATGTAAAGTTTGTCCAAAGACTATTACTTTATGAGTTTGCAAATTATCTTATGGCTATGGTCCATGTAAAAGCTGACATATGAAGAAATATTAAAACTGAATTTTAATATATAAGTATGGTTGTTGGATCTTCCAAGAAGTCATATTGAGATAAAGTTATAAATATTAGAAGTTTATCAAAAGTAACACTTGTAAAATATTAAAGAGGTAGAAGGAATAGTACAAGGAGGTGGGGCTAGAATTCATGATAGAAATCTAATCATCTCAGGACAAACATGGAAGTTTTCCAATGAAGGAAGGGCCCAGTTTCATATCCTCCTTGCTCAGTCATTGGCTGAGGGTACCTATGATGAAGGTAGCATTGGTTGCATTCCTAATGTAAGTGGAGCCTAAGCATACTGGCAGGTGTTAAGGAGCAACATACTAAAGGGAATAGGAAATCAAGTGTGCTTTACAACACTGTCAGCCCTCCATAGTTGCAGATTCCACACCTGCAAACTGAACCAAATTCAAATGAAATATGTCCCAAAAGGAAAACTTTCTCCTGCATCATGCATGTGCAGATAGATGCTCTTTCTTACCATTCTCTAAACAGCACAATGAAACAATTGGCACCTGGGATTTTCAAGGAGCATCCATCCCATGATCCCTCAGGTGGACAGTCACTCTAAGTCCAAGACCCAAGTAGTAGTTTCCATGACCATGGGGTCTGGAATTCAGGCACAAGGAAACGGTAGCACCACCAATGTCAGCAGAATCTATGCTCACACACAGGTCAAGAACATGGGTCTTGATAACACATGGTGTCCATGAGGATCCCCAAGTGCAGTAATAGCTCAATAGTTTTACTTTGGAACTAGCAATTTGAAAGTTACAGGAGCTTACAGATTCTGGATAGACAGCTAGGGAGTCTTCATGGGACCAACCTAGGCCCTCTGCATGTGGGTGACAGTTGTGTAGCTTGGTCTGTTTGTGGAGCCACTAGCAATGGCATCAGGAACTGTCCCTGGTGTATGAACTGGCTTTGGGGAACCTATTCCCCATGCTATGATGCCTCACTCAGCCTTGATGCAGGAGGGAGGAGCTGGATCCTGCCTCAACTCAATATGCCATGCTTTGTTAACTCCTATGGAAGGTCTTCCCCTTTCTGAACGGAGGAGGAGTGAATGGGGATGGAAGTAGGGAATGGTGGTTGGTATGTGAAATAAATGAAAAAATTTAATAAAAAAAGAAAGTTACATTAAGAAGAATTACATTTTTTTTTATCTAAAACAATAGAAAAATAACACCCTTAGCAAGAGCCCTGGGAAAGCTTATTACTCTCAGAAAACATTTTTCTTTTCTCTTCAACACTTAGTGAAGATTAAAACCAGAAGAAAAATTACACATCATTGCTTGTTTTCATTTGCATGAACCAAAAAAATATATGAAGATTCAATTTCAAAATCAATAAAATTTCTAAAAGATTTGTGTAACCTAAAGTTGCCTAGTAGAGACTCATCATTTGCATGGGGAGGGGTTTGCAGAATTGCTGTTTAGATAAATCAGCTCATATGGTAGCATACTTTCTTGAAGTGTTCAGAAGCATCAAGTTTAGGGGTTAGAACAGGAACATGAGAAAACCCAGAAAAAAAAATATTGTACATCTTCTTCCATAAGCCTCTGGAAAACAAAAGAACTGTTCTTCTCAATGGATAGCCCAGCCTTCAATGAATCACTGACTCTGTAGTGGCTCTACTGATCATCCAATTCAATATTAATTGAAATCAATTGTTAACCTAATTGGGCAAGCAGAAGAGATGAAGCATTCTGGTACATTAGCCTGGTGGATTTTCAGAACCTAGACCTCATTGTATCCCTTTTATTGCTTATCATCCTGAATTTCTTCATAAATATGAAAAAAAAATACTCTCAACTTCACAACATCCATGAGAAGGTTACAAAAAGAACAGAAGCTCAAGTTCAAACACCACAGACCAGGATTTAGAACCTAGCTTGGCCCTTTCATTATGATATGTCAAATTTTTTAATATTCCTCTGCTCATTTTTCCTCAACTGAAAAAATGCAAATGACAGAGAAAAATGCCATAGTGAGATGTTGTGAAAATTAGAAATAATGTATAAAATACAAAAGTCTAATAAATGAGTTAATGCTGTCTTGAAAGTGAGCTATAAAATTCTGCCTAAGTTTTGAGACTCCTTCTCGCTATTCAATGTCTCTGCTATGATTTCACTGAGTCAGTCTATTGAGCTGTCCTAACAAGGCTAGGCACAAGCACAGATAAGCTTCACTTCCTCCCATCACTGCTTTGTCCTCGATGTGCTCTACCAAAGGCACATCTCAAAGCCACAGTAGCGGGTTCTTCCTGTCTCACTGCTAAAGCCTGATTGTGCTGCAGAGGAGTCCCACATACTTATAGAAGCCAAACAGTGAGAATATAAGGCTATCCCACCACCTACCCTCTACCCGGACATTCTTTTCTGGAAATGTCACCTGTCCAGTTGGGCTCAGATCATTAAATCAACTGGTGGAGTCCCTCAGCAGAATCTAACCAGAGTATACTCTTATCTTCTTTTAATCACCTCTGCTTCTATGAGTTTTCTCAGAGCACCTACAACCTGAATTTCTGGCAGGAACAGTGGAGAGTAAACACTCCAACACACACACACACACACACACACACACACACACACACACACACACACTTCATTAATATGGAGGTAACATTCACTTTATCTTCAACATGATTGACAGCACCAAGAACTCTTTATCTCATCACCATGTTTATATGGTTGGATGATGTTTGAGAATGGCAAGGACAATGGCTGAAGAGGACCCCCATCCTGAGCTACAACTTAATAAGTCTGGGAGAAATGTCTAGGCCCACTGTCTGTTGGCTCCTTAGTGCTGACCGCTCCTTATACTTTCCTTTGTTCTTAGATTTCGATTTTAGCTGCCAATCCACTTAGCATTCTATGACACTTGACTCACCAAGAATGCTCTCAGGAAACTCTGGTGTACCTGATGGATGTGAAACATCAACATTGCAATAATATTGATATTCCACCAAGGAAATACAAGAGGAATGGAAATGGAGAGGAACTCACTTAAAACCTCTTATACTTTGTTTGGCCAGAAGTATAAAGCAAAATTTCCTTTTCTTCCAGCTAAACCATACACTGGGAGTTAATACATATTGGCTCCACCTCCACAAGAAAACTTGACTTCTTTTCCATTGTCTATCTTGGAGGATATTTGGAAATTTTGGTGGAGAAGCCCATTCTTATTACCAGTCAAGAAACTACATGCTTTGTCAAATACCTGTTCATTTTCTCCTCACAATCACTCTGTGAAGGAATTATCACTCCCTTTTTATGAATAAGGAAACACAGCCCATGAGAAACTTGAAAGCTGAGCAATCACAGATCTCCAGTGCAAAATACAATTTTTTGGATTCCATCTTCTCTATTTCTCCTAGCTCCTGATATGACTGCCTTACTTACACTTCCTGACATGCTCCAAATGCTTCTCTCTTGAGACAGCAAAGGCTAGGACAAAAATGGAACAGCTACATATGCAGGGTCATGTAGTTAATATAGAGCATATCACCCATTGGTTCAACCGTAGAAAACCACTGATTTCTCTGAATCTGTATCTTCATTTCAAAGAGAACCAGGGTAGTGCCTCATTGAGAGTTGTTAAAAATTAAACATCACCCTGCATATGAAAAGTGTTGTATGAGGAGCAAAGCTCTTTAGGAAAGTTAATACCTGATTCGTCTTCATGGTCATGTCTTCTTGCCTGATTTACCTTTCTGTCTCCCCTACATTGTATCTCACTTACAAAAACTTTGTTCTTCATTCAGTCCCCCATCCTGGTCATTCATTGAATGAATACATACATAATCTTTGTCTGAATAAACTGCAATGTTTTTGAAGACAGACAATGGGAAAGAAACCAAGTTTTCTTGTGGATCTAGAGCTCCTTCCTACTGCCTACATTCTATCTCCCTTCCCTCAATTTCCCCACCATGGACCCTTATTAGCTGCCTGACTTCAAGGGCATTGCAATTAAAATACACATCTCTTAAGACTCAAAGTCAGCATCAACATATGAACAAACACATGGCTCATTTGTCTTTTTGGATCTGGGTTACTGAAGTAAGAATAATTGTTTCCAGCTCCATACAGTTGCCTCCAAATTTCATAATTTCAGTAAATTGGGGACCATGGGGTTGTATTTCAAGGGAATAGAAAAATATAAATCATGTGGTGTGAAGGTAGAAAGGAAATGATAAAACAGAAAGGATTAAATGTGGTTAGGAATGGGAGAACAGAGTAGAAAATATAGAAAGTGATATCTACATTAAAAACTTTGAAAATATTAAGTGGAAACCTACAACTGTAGAAGATTCCTAAAATATATATGTGAATTTTAAATGTAATCACACCATAGTGGGGACAGTTCCTCTCCAAGACACCATATGCTATCAAATAAAAAGCCAACCCATATCAGATATGGGTTACTTCTTTTAGAGTTGTTGGTAGTAGAGTCCCATAGGACACACACACAAGCCCCCCCACCAAAAAAAAGAAAAACATTAAAGGTGTCTTAGTTTGGGTTTCTATTGCTGTGGTAGAACACTACGATCAAAAGTAACTTTCAGTGAAAAGGTACTACTTCAGCTTATAAGTTCATCACTGAGGGAAGTCAGGGCAGGAAATAAAGACAGGAAGCTGAAGGCAGGAGTTGATACAGAGGCCATGGAGGAGTGCTGCTTATTGGCTTGCTTTCCACAGGTTGCTCATCTTGCTTCCTTATACCATTCAGGACTCCCAGTCCAAGGATGGCACTGCCCACAAGGGTCTAAGCCCTCTCTCACCAATCATTAACCAAGGGAATTTTTCCACAGACTTGTCTGCAGGCCAATCTTATAAAGTATTTTTTCCTTTAAGATTCCCTCTTCCCAAATATGTCTAAATTTGTGTCAAGCTGACAACAAACCAGCATGACACGACTTGTCATTGCTCTTGAACTTGGTGGTAAAATCCTGTTGCTCAAGAAACCACATGCCTCAGTAGAGATCATGGAGAAATCAAGATGGTACCATCCTGAAAGCTTCATTCCTGCTGGCTAGCTTGTATGGTGATAGAAGGTTATATGTATCATACCAAGAGAGGAAAACAATCAACAATGTTATCCAGCTGTGCACCCTGTGCATTATAACAATGACTGGACTGGCAATGAGGGTCCACTGGTGTACAAGAGTGGCACAATGTTATGAGAGTAACCAGTCATTTTCTTATTAAATTTAAACTCACCCCACAAGATAGAACACGTGTCTAGTACTGTTAATGTGGCCAAGAACATTGGCCATAAGCCCAGGGGAAAACCTGATGCTATTATTCTGCTAAATGGACATAGTATTAAATTCCTCCTGTTCTTATCTTTTACCCAGAGGTTAGTGTTTCTCTCAACCCCCATCAGAGGAGCTTCCTTTTTCAGTAGATGGCAATTAATACAGAGATCTACAACAGAGCATCTTGCAGAGAATAATACTGTGAAGTGCTCAGCTCTAAACACTATGTCTTCATCTTGTTTCTTTCTCTCAAGACTCAAGAACAATTGTGAAGCAAGGAGTGGGTGGAGACTGTGAAAGTTCTAGGTAATGAACATCTGCAACAAAATAGTATTTGCAGGGTATAAAAGTGCCACTGTACACAGGAACTCATAGTAACTGTGCCTGTATACACAAGACCTGTACAAGATCAATCACACCAAAATCCTAACATAAATATAAGAGGGATCATGAAGTCCCATTTCTATCTAAGGAGCTATTGACCACTGATGTTTTCTATGGGTGGCAGCATTAGTTTTCTTCAGAAATGTGACTCTTGAGAGGCTACCCTTGCTTCAGTAGATGGTCCTACTTCCATGTACATATAAGCATCACTAAGTGGACTCAGCATTTTTTTAAAGAGTACATTAAATTGGAAAGGGAAGTGGGTGAAGAAAGCAGAGGAAGAACTGGAAGAGAGAGAATAGGAGATTGTTCAAAACATATATGCACATATAAAATTAACAAACAAAAAAATTAGAAAAATTAAACAACCTTATAATTAAATAACCTATATTAAGTGTGTGAGTGTGTGTGTGTGTATGAATGTGTGTGTGTGTGTGTGTGTGTAGGAGCTAGAAGGTAGGAGCTAGAAGGCTATCATTCTTGGGTTTATTTTTTGAGACAGTTTCTCAATGAGCCTGGAACTAATCAATTGGCTAGACAAGCTGGCCAAAAGCCCTCCACATCACACATTTCATCACACCCAGCTTTTTATATGGTTGCAGAGATCCAAAGTCAGATTATCATGCTTGCGTGATTTTATCCAATGAGCCATCTCTTCAACCCCTGGAAGCTATATTGTTTTTAATTAAAGAATTCTTACAGCATAATAACTAAGTTTATGGCAAAGATACATCCCTACTTGTATCTGTTGATGCCTTATTACAGTAACCTGTTCCAGCAGCTACAGCTGCTGAAACATTGTAAAGCATGAATGTAGATATAGAGTCTAATGATGATAGCAAAATACATTCACTTATGCTCCTCGACACTAATGTCCTCAATATTATCTTGCAGATACCTTCATCTATGTCTCTTGTATCATTTCTGCCAAGTGGGTGGCTGTCCTACAAAATAACTGCTGGATAAATATTCCTTGGTTAATTTAAGAATGTGATACCATTTTCTTTTATTTTCTCTAGAACAATGAGGAAGCTCATTAAACAGTAGAAAAGACTTGTATCTATAGAATCATTTCTTTAATTCTGAAAAAAACATTTATTTGTGTGTGTGTGTGTGTGTGTGTGTGTGTGTGTGTGTGTGTGTGTGTGTGTGTGTGTGTACCTGCTCCTCTCTATGTATACCACATGTGTGCAAGTTTCAGGGAAGCCAGAGAGGGCATTGGATATATTGTAACTAGAGATTTGGACAGTTGTGAAGCACCCAACGTGAGTGCTGGGAACCAAACCCAGACCCTCAGCAAGAGCAGCAAATGCTCTTAATGGCTGAGCCATCATCTCTCCAGCCCCAGTAATCATTTGTTATGGTAGATTTATCTCAGGAATTTTTAAGATTACAATGGCAATTCGGGGACAACAATACTATGTCCTTGTGTATATGGTTTGGTTTGTCTTTTGCCAAATATTCTCAGTTTCTTGAACTAAACTCTGTGACCATGAGTCTAGATCTCGAGGTGGTCTGTAGATGGAAAATAATCTAAACATATGGTCATAAGCCTTAGTAGCCACAAATAGATACAACTTCCAGTGTTACCTTCTCTAATCCTTTATTTTATAATGCCAGAAGTCCCAGCTATTTGAAGCTCCTCTAAAGACACCATAGTCATCATGTTTCAGAATCTTAGAAAATAATGTTCTCCCTTCCTTCCACATCTTTCTGTGACCTCCTTGCCAGGGGGAGGGGAAGGAATCTCTTTGTCCTCATCACTGACCTTGGACATCATCTTATGGTTAACTAGGAATCTCTTAGAGAAAATGTCACTCTGAGCTAAGGACTTTGGATATGGTATTTTGTATAGATGCACTGGGTCATTCTGAATAGTGCCCAGTATCTTCTACTAGGCTTACTCCTAGCCTAATAATGACTCTGTTGCCTATCCCTAGGAGAATGGATTGGGGAAAAAAAAAACTGAAAGAGTTGTTTTAGGAAATTATGGCAGAGAGTGGAGTTCCTGAGGCAGAGGGAAAGACAATTTTCCTTCCTAAATTAGCCCAGAGCATAGTACTGATTCAGCCACCTAGGGAGCTAACTGAACTAGCCTCTCTCTCTCAGGTGAAGAAGTGGTAGCAGGTACAATCTTGGTGAGTGCTGACAGAGTCAGGGATGTAAAACAGCTTATTGTGGTTTCATGACCACCAATAAAAGGACACTGAACAGGGAAGCAGGAGAGTGGTAGACCACAGACAGTTTGTTCTTGTAGACCAAAGCCAGTCTCAGTGTCTCCCAGGAATGCTGTATGGGGATCAACTTGAATCAGATGGGAGTTTCATAACAGTTAATGGGGAAGAAACTTAATGTTTCTCCCACTGAGTTTGCCGTTGCTTGCATGAATATGAATGGGGGTTTCATTTACTGTAACACAAACAGCTTGTTAGAACACTCTTAAAGGAAATTACTCTTCCTCCCTCAGCACCCATTAACCACCAGGCCATGATGGGAGGTGTAGCCTCATGAGCTCTTTGTGCATGCATGATGAGATGGTGACAGGTACAATCTTGTGCGGGTAACTAAAGCTACAATGAGTTAAGAAGACTCCATGTTTAACTGTTATGTGTATATAATCAGGGGAAATCTTGCTCATATCTTAAGTGGAACATATTTTTAGTGAGCAAGGTTGACATTATTCAAGGCCAAATTGGGATATTACAATCGTGAGTGATAATTTGAAATGATTCACTTGGAAGCTTGGAGGAGGTGGTCAAAACACATGATAGGAACAGTGTACAGTCCATTCTTATCAAAGAAGAGAAATGATATTATATCATCTTACGGGTCCCTCACCGTATCATACTGAGAAACAAACAACCAAACTGAATACCTCTCCAGAAATCAATTCCTAAGCAGCCATGAGAGCACAGGGTTTGGGGTGAAAAAACAGCAGGGCTTTGAACAAAATCAATAGCATCAAACTAGTCTGTTATCCTTCGGTGACAGAATGACAGAAAATTGAAACACAATACATTTTGACTTTGCTTCTGATTTTCTTCAATGAGAGTTTCTCTTTCAACAAAGAGGGTAATTCCTAAACATTTTTGAATGTTTAGTGTGTATGCTAGCAGGTAACCTAATAACTGGTCTCCATTGTTGGGAGAAGAAGATTATTGTGAGGACAGAAAGACATGTGGGCAAATAACTGAAATCAGGGCTAAGGGAATTTAATACAATTATGAGCAAAACACTATAGTTGCACACATTTAAAGCCTCTGACTCTCTGAAGTGGTCTCAAAAGCTTCTTCAAACATGGAAAGGCTTTAATAATGTCTGTGGAGCTAATCAAAAAGCATGACATAGAGGAATTAGGAGAAAAACGGATGTCTTATAACTTAGTACACTCACACACAAAAGATGCCAAGAAGTTTCCTGGCGGTGGTCGCCATTTTCCTTCAGGTTGTAGTAAGACAGTTTCTATTTAGATTGTCTTCCACTTCCAGACCATGAAGATTTGCATCGGTCTCCAAGGGATTTTTCCAAAAGAAAGCTTGATAACCCTAACTACCTGTCACTTAGACAAAAGACAATGCATTCCTTTCAATTAGGAAAACACTTGTAACAAAGAAAAGCTAAGTGTCCAACAGAGACACCTTCTGTGGTAGATTCTTTGGGACTTGATGACTCACCTTCAAGGTCTTTTATTTATCATTGCTGTAGGCCATTGATAGTTCCGCATTTGTGCCCCAGAATACTGCCAAGAAAGGACCTTAAGTGTGGTGACTTTCTGATTCAGTCATGCCAATATACTATCTCTGGCCCAGGATGACTTCAATGGTTTTCATGTTTGGTCAGCTTTTTCATGTGTTTAAGATTAAAGTCTATCCCTCAAAGCATCTTCAGGCCACTTATTAATTACACTGTGTTTTATTGGTTCCTCTAATAATACAAACACAAAGAGGTAGCAACACCAAATATATTAGAATTGATTAACCACCAAAACAGAAAACAGTTCAATGGATTTGTACCACCCGTAATTGCTTAGCATGTAGACCTCAGCATCCAGCACTGTAGACAGAATTCTGTTCCACATAGTCATTCATGTATCCAGGATCCATCTAGGATATTTTCCTCCTTTTTTATTTTTAAGTGTGTAAAATAATGGTTTTCAGCTATCAGTCTTGGAAATTCTGTAGAAGAGAAAAGGGAAACATAGAAAGTTTCATGGGAAATCTGGGTACTTGCTTAGGAATGGCATGTGTAACTCATGCATATATTCATTATGTCAACAAAATCTTAAAGTAAACATCAGGAGAACTTGGAGATAAAGGCATTCTGTATACTCTACAGGAAAATGAGACAATTTAGAGTTAATACCTGACATTTATTTCAGACACACTAATGAAAAAGGAAAGGCAGGGAGCTTTTGATTAGTAGATATAGAGCCATTTCCCCATAGTATCTTTGTGTTGAATTTCCTTATAATGAGGCCATTTCCTTATGATAACTTCAAAGTGGATATGCTATTTTGCATATTAAGAAATACAGATGAAAAGCGTCCAACCTCTAGACCTAGATACATAAATATGAGAGAGATAAACTTTTTTTTTTCTTTTTGAGACAGGGTTTCTCTGTGTAGCGGTGCGCCTTTCCTGGAACTCACTCTGTAGTCCAGGTTGGCCTCAAACTCACAGAGATCTGCCTACCTCTGCCTCCTGAGTGCTGGGATTAAAGGCATGTGCCACCCACCCACCCACCACCCACCACCTACCTCCAGCAAGATAAACATTTTTAAGAACCTTGAAGGCCACTACACAGAATCAGAGGGAGTATAGTACTTTCTATATAGCAGCAGTCTGAGTCTTACTGATAAGAACTAAACTCTGAGAAATAATCCTTAGTGTTTTCTCTCTTAGTCTATACCTTTTAAGAATGCTAGCAAAATTCTCCAGACAATTCAATATTACATTATACCTAGCAATCAACTCAATTTCACAAACTATTCCTCCTTGTTCATCACTACAGTAGAATCAAATTAAATTTAGAAGAAAAAAATCATATAACTTCTCATCATCCATGAGCAAATAAATGTCTACCAAATGGTAGGGCCCACCTAACATTTACATATAAACCTAAAGCACTAAGATCTTGGGAAAATGATAGAAAATGACCAAGGTCATGTTGATTTATTACATCAGGTTCTTACAAAACTTTGCATACTTTTGAGCTAATTTACATGACTATGTTTATCATTTTATTGATTAGACATATTTATGGAGTTTATCTTTTTTGTTAAGCCTCAAAAAATATCACAAATTTTTTAACCAAGCTTTACATGTTATAGAAGAGTATAAATCAAAGTTTATGGAGAGGCATTACATCTCAAAAAATACCTTAATATGTTCTTATTGTACAAGTGGCATCTGTAAGTTAAAGTCATTTGAGTTGTCTTCACTTTACAAAAAAACCCAGAGAAAAATTACAAGAGGTTGGTTAAAAGGGGCAATTTTGAAATAGGTTAAGAATAATATGCATAGCATAGTATATAACCAAACACAGGATTTTAGAAGTAAAATGAAGGAGACTGACAGAGAAGGAGCTCAGGCAGACCATGAGGCTGAATTGCATGTAGTTGAGAACTAGAAGGAGCTGATGAGAATGAGACCCAGTAAGTAGAGGACAGAACCATGAAATGTGTCATTCTTAACCACTGAGCCATCTCTCCATCCCTAAGATGTGACATTCTTAATCAACAAATGAACTCTAATTCAAGCAGCGCATCACTTCCTTATTGTAATCACTAAGATTCAGGAAAGGATGAGAAGAACAATAAGAAAAGTGAGAGTAGAGTTATTCCATGCAAGGTTGAAATTTCTGGGCACTATAGTACTTACTCTGCACTCAGTAGAACTACTTTCAGGCCTTTCTATTAGAGATGGGTAAAGGGAGGCCTGCACATTGGTGATTAAAATCAGCTATTTGGTTTTGTGACCCTGCCAGTTGGGTGAGACACAAAACTCCATCAGTAGGTCAGTAAATATCTTTCCTTTGAAGAGTCATAACCTTCCATTTTCTCTGTCTCCTCTGCAATCATCAACCCTCCACAACACACCTGACCTCCACCCTTTCTAAGCCAATAGTGTCAACCAACTTAGAATCTTACCTGGTGAATGGATATCTGCTCTGTTGACTTTATGGTTAATTCAACCATGGCTCACATACTGTCTTTTTTCCTGTTTCAACAAGCTAATGACTTGCATTTTTTTTAAGACAATTTGTGTGTGAGACATAACACATAAAGACGAATTCATTTCAGTTGTACTATTTAAAAAAAGAGGCCAGAATGGAAGATACTTTATACTAGAAAGGAAGGACACATATTCCTTTACCATTCTCAATCAGTTATCAATGAATACCTACCTCATAGACTCTTAACAGAGGAGGTTGACATTTTCCTTTTTTAATCTTTCTAATTACCTATTGATACTTTATTTTCCAAAGCAAAATTCAGACACATTGGATCTCCAAGCTGTTTGTTTGTTTTGTTTTATGACCTTGCCTCCATCTCCAAAAATAAGCTAAATTGGCCCAAGACTTACTTTGTTTCCTCATTTGTATTCAACCAGCTAAAAGCTGTCACAAGATAAGGATAATGTAAGAGAAAACTGTCATGTCAAATACAGGAATTCACAGAAATCAGATGTAAAAGGTGATAGATTTCCATATGATGTTCTCAGAAATATTTCATTTTGGTTGACTCCCCTTGACTACCACTCAATTCTCATCTCCCATCTCCTCCCCCGCCCCTTTCTCCATTGTAGCCTTCCACCTCCAGTAGTTTCCCTTCCACTCTGCCCTGTTGCACTCTGTATTCCTCTTCCTTAAAGATTCCTTTGACCTAGTCTCTTGAACAGCAATTGGCATGTGAAGGATAAATGTACAAATCAAAAGGATGAAAGTGAGAGTATACAGAAACAAGGCCTTACATTCCAAATCTTTGACAAGGATGCCAGCACAACTGAATGGTGAAGAGTCTTTTCACCAAGCAATTCCGACAAGTAAAGGCCACATTCACAAAAGTGAAGTGGCAGCCCTGCCTCCATTCACAAAAAGCCAACTGAATATGGATCAAAGACCTAAACATAAGAGCTGACATTGTGTGAGATTCTCAGGAGAAAACAAATATAAGGCTATAAAAATGAATCTTTCATTTATGACCCTAGCTAATAAGGAGGAAAAAACTGGATGCATTAGACATCATCAAAATCAAATCTTTGTGCTTAAAAAAATATAGAAAGTGAAAGAGATCACATCAGATGGGAAGAAACAATTGCAAGCTACATACCTAACAAAATGACTAGTCTCTGAAATACCTCCTTAATATGTTCTATTGACCCAATCACTGAACTGGTTCTGACCATCACATTCGTGAATGTTTTCAATGTGTGCTCTCTATCTTTTCATTTCCTTTTTGCTTATCCTTTTCCAACGTACTCTCCATGATCATCCCAGTATTAACCATCATCCAACAGGTCGTCACCCACATTGAAAGCAACCAAACATCCCCATTGTTGCCTGATAGTGCCATAGGACCTTCCTAGTTTTGCAGCCCCTGTGTCCCTCATTTTCTCTCCTACCACTTGGATGCCTCCAGTCTTTTTTCTGTTAACTGCATTGACTTGTTCTAATGCATCTATTTCCATTCCCAGAAATGCCCTTGGCCTCACTTCCCTCACTTGGTCACTTCTGAGAGACTATATCCGGCAAAACATATTACAATCTTAATGAGAACCCACTGGCAGAAATTCTCAGAATTTTTTTCTGCTTGATTCAGAAGCAGAAGGAGGAAAGAGGGACAGAGAAAAGTGCATGCACGTCAGGGACACTGCTTTAATGAGTGGTGTCAGAGTTCTTTTCTGAGAGCCATTGAGCTAAGCAACCTGCTGCAGGGCCACACTGTCTACTCTTTTTAATTTCCACTGCATACCATAGAGCTGTGAAAAATAAAATACCTGGCTGCTGCCCCAGAACTGCAGTGCTCTTCCAGCTCTCCGAAAGGAAGAAAATAAGGAGAGGAGTGGGGAGCTGTTGAGCAAAAAGAACTATGATAATAAAGAAACCTATGGACATAAATGTTTATCTTTCCAATGTTAATCTTCTTGACACCCATCCAGACAACACATACATAATGGAAATGTGGGCACACAGATACACGCAAGAATGATAGGATCACTTGACAAGTAACATGTTTTTGTAACTGCTTACTATCTGCTTTCTTTCCCTCCTGTCATTATAGCACAACTCCTTCCCACCCTGGGATCTAGTATTTTGCTCACTGTGATAGTTAGGTGTTTAGCATGGCAGCAGCATATATAGCAGGTACACAACAAATATTTGATGAGTAAATGTTAAATGATAAGATGGTGGGGAAAAAAACTCACTAAACTCAGGATCAGTAGAAGTTTTCTACTTCATTTCACAATCTTAGGTTAGGTTATCAACCTCTTTGAGACTCATTACTCTTGACTGTTAAACAAAAAAAAAGTTTCAAGGAACAATTTTGGAAGAAAAGGGGATCTCAGAAGAAATAGTGTACTCTCAGGCAACATGGCCCAGCTCCACACATCTCCGTGAAGAAGTCACCTGTTCCTCCCAACAGTGTCTGAAACATGCAGCAATGGCTGGTCCAGATTCCCTCTACACTAGCTACAGGTATTCATTGCTATCTTTGGTACTGATTGATAGTTGACTTCCAGGAGTGTTCTTTGGAGGACAGAATTCAAGGACTCAAGTAGAGGAAACATTCCTACATGATATCAGGACCATAGAAGAGAGCCAGAAACATACCAGAGAATACCAGGAGGGCTCCTTAACAAAAATCTAAAAACCAACAAGGAAAAAAGGAGGACAGAGAAGGTAACAAGAAAAAGGATGGTGAAATTGGTCCCAACCTTCAAAAATCAGATTGTCATCATGAAAACAACAATATTTTTATGACATGGAAGTTGATGTTGAGAGCAACTGATAGCTCCAAGTATATTAGCTCTTCCTGGAAAGGCCACAGGGACGTCATTCATTACATCAGGACAGAGAAGGAGATGCTCCCATGTTAGTGAGTCACCTTTGTCCTACCAGCATACTTAATCTCACCAGGGCACAAGCTAAGGACATAGCAGTGTAAGAATGGTCCTTGTGAATGGATGTCCTCTTGGAAGAGAAACAGTGCCACCCAGTGTCCCAAAGTTTGCACTTTTCAACCCATCACATTTTCACAACTGAAAGAATGTGAATGGTTTTTTTTGTTTGCTTGTTTCTACTGAGGCAGTGGTTCTCAACATGTGGGTCATGACCCCACCTTTCACAGGGGTCACTTAAGACCATCGAAATTTTATTTCTGGAAATATTTACATCATTTTATTACAAACATCATAATTTATTATATTACAAATATTACAATAATAACAGTAGCAAAATTACAGTTATGAGGTACAGACTCTTGATGAATTGCCAAGAACAAGAGATGAAGTTGTTCATTTTATGCTTTTAGAAACCAGTATGAATTAGGAAAAAAAATAATCAAGTGGGTATTAAGGAGTCACTGTTATGTACCATGAGGTAGCCCTGCAGAAACTGCAAGGAAAGGCAACTGACACAGAGAACACTTCTCAAAAGAATCTAATTTTGAAGGCTGTGATTCAAATGAACAAGGGCAAACTGAAGGTATTCACTGAAATCCTAACTATACTAAGGTATGTGGGTTCTGGAGAAAGCTACATAATAAACCACACAGTGAAAATGAATGTAAGGTCTGTGGGAACAGATGATGGTGAGATTAATTTGACATGTATAATAGAAAAAAAAACAAAATGCTAGACAGAGTCCCAATCCTGGCTATACCATTTTCTCAATGTTGGTCTTAAAAACCAAATACCTAAAATCTCTCTATTAGTAATTTCTTACCACTGTAACAAAATACTGTACATATGCAACTTAACAGAAGGAAGTATTTCTTTGACTCCTGGTTCCAGCTCAGGGCTATTGGCCTCATTGTTTATGGGCTATGACAGGCTAGAGTATCATAGTATAAATGTAGAGTAGAGAAAAGGTGCTTAGCTCATGGCTATCAGGAAGCAAAGAGGAGAGGAAGAGTCCAGAGATAAGAAATACTCTTCCATGGCATACCCTATGACCCATTTCTTCCAGTTAGGTTTCTCCTAATAGTCCATTCAACTGTGAACTCACCAGTCAATGGATGAAGTTAGTGACCTCAGGATTCATCGCCTCTTAATAATGTCAACATATGGGAACCAAGCCTTTAACGCATGAGGCTTTGGAAGGGGCACTTCATATGCAACCTATAGTTCTCTCTGAGCTTCAGTTTCCTCTACACAAGTGGAGATGTTGTTCATGACTGCACCACAATGCAAGAAAGATTAAACTTGTGTGCCAGAAAGAATCTAACACAATACCTGCATTTGGTAAACCCTTCAGGAAAGGTGGATTTCTTTATCAAAGAATGCTGGGGAATGTGTCTTTAGAAACATGAGTTTTGAATTAAATAAGGGCTTCCCCCTTCTTTGCTAAAGAATCCTTACTCCTTATTGAGCAGAGTAGTGCAAGAGGAAGAGGCGGTACAATGAGGAAGAGGGTGCTTTTCCCTCTAGCCAGAGAGGTCAAATGATGCATTCTACAGCATCAGCGGTCAAAGGCTGTCTTTAGAGGTCTCCCAAACAAATTCGGGTTTGTTGCCATTTTAGGAAGTCTAAAGATGGACAGTGGCTCCGGCTAACAAAATCCCTTTCTGCAGGACTGCAGTTAGAGCCTAGAGTATCCAAACTGGAGTGGTTGCTTTGCAGACTCGTGAGCTATAGCATAAAACAGCAGGTTTAGGAGATACTTGTTAAAGTCAGCCAGAACTGTTACTCTCATAACTTATGAGTGTGATCTGGGGCTTCTGTCTGTAATGGATTCAGATGCCCTTTGTTGCTAGAGGAGATTAGATTTCTTCTATTGGGACTCTCAGAAATGCTTGTTTTCTTGGCTAGATAGCAACATATATTTAAACATTTCTCAGCTCTAACATTGGAATTTGCAGATTCTTCTAAGACCTGACCAACAGTCACAGCATCACTTCAGGGTAGAGAAAATAGATAACTAGCTCTAAGACCTAGGTCCTGGGCCACAATCAGTCCCCAGGAACACCCACCAATTGTTGCCGGAGTTGCTGGCCAGCAGGGAAGACTCCTGCTGGTAGGTTTCCCCACCAAAACTCCCCATCAGACCCTGTAATCTACAAGACCCACACCCTACCCCAAATCCTCACACCTCCCTGCAAACCTCAGTGGCTTCCTGAGACACAGAATTTGACAGCTCTGATCGGACCAAGAGCAGCTTTCTGAGACACAGAATCTGACAGCTCTAAGTAGACCAAGACCTATGACTGGACCCAGAGTGGACCCCTGAGACACAGACACAGCAAGCAAAGATTAGACCAAGAGCAGCTCACTCAGACACAGGCACCTCTTGCACATATTGGAAGAAGACATGGGTAGACATCAGTGCAAAAATATATACAACAACATAAAGAGCAATATGGTACCACGAGAACCTAGTGGTTCTGCAACAGCAAGACCTGAACTTGTTGCCTTTACATGTTGCTCCCTGAATGGCAGGCTGGCATCTCCTCCTCAGCCTTCCTGTTCCCAAATTCTCTTCTCTGCTTGTCCCACCTATACTTCCTGCCTGGCTACTGGCCAATCAGCATTTTATTTATACAGAGTGATATCTACAGCACCACATACTTAGTCACAAAGCAAATCTCAATATATACAAAAAAAATTTTGTATATATTGTCAGACCACCATGGTTTAAAGTTAGATTTCAACAACAACAAAAATTACAGAAAGCCTACAATCTCACGGGAAATGAATAATACTTAACTGAATCACCAATGGGTCAAGAAAGAAATTAAAGACTTCCTAGAATTCAATGAACTTGAATGTACAACATACCCAAACTTATGGGACAGTATGAAAGCAGTGTTAAGAGGAAAATTCATAGCACTAAATGCCCACATATAGAAGTTGGAGAAGTCTCACACTAGTGATTCAACAGCACACCTAAAAGCTGTTAGAACAAAAAGAAACAAACTCACCCAGGAGGAATTGACACCAGGAAATAATCAAATTGAGGGCTGAAATCAATAAAATAGAAACAAAGAGAACAATACCAAGAATCAATGAAACAGAGAGTTGGTTCTTTGAGAAAATAAATAAGATAGACAAGCCCTTATCCAAACTAACCAAAAGGCAGAGGGAGAACATCCAAATTAACAAAAATCAGAAATGAAAAGTGAGACATAACAACAATGAGAAAATCCAGAGAATCATCAGGTCATACTTCAAAAACCTGTACTCCACAAAATTGGAAAATGTAAAAGAAATGGACAATTTTCTGGATAGGTACCACATATGAAAATTAAATCAAGACCAGATAAGCAATTTAAATAAACCTATAAACCCTAAGGAAATAGAAACATTCATTTTTTAAAAAAAAAAAACCCAGGACCAGATGGTTTCAACATAAAATTCTACCAGAATTTCAATGAAGAGCTAATACCAATACTGTTCAAATTATTCCACATAATAGAAACAGAAGGAACATTACCAAACTCTTTTTATGGAGCCACAGTTGCCCTGATTCCCAAACCACACAAAGATACAACAAAGAAAGGGAATTACAGACCAACCTCTCTCATGAACATTGATGCAAAAATACTCAATATAATACTGGCAAACTGAATCCAAGAATACATCAAAAAAATTATCTACCATAATCAAGTAGACTTCATTACAGAAATGCAAGGATGGTTCAACAAACAAAAATCTGTCAATGTAATAAATACACCATATAAACAAACTAAAAGAAAAAAAACACATGATCATCTCATTAGATACTGAAAAGGCCTTTGACAAAATCCAAAACCCCTTCATGATAAAGGTCTTGGAGAGATCAGGAATACAAAGAATATGTCTAAACATAATAAAGGCAATTTACAGCAAGCGAACAGCCAACCTCAAATTAAATGGAGGGAAACTCAAAGTGAGTCCACTAAAATCAGGAACAAGACAAGGCTGTCTACTCTCCCCATATCTATTCAGTATAGTACTCAAAGTCCTAGCTAGAACAGTAAGAAAACAAAAGGAGATCAAGGGGATACAACTTGGAAAGGAAGAAATCAAACTTTCACTATTTGCAGATGATATGATAGTATACATAAGTGACCCCAAAAATTATACCAGGGAACTCTTCAGCTGATAAACACCTTCACTAATATGGCAGGATACAAGATTAAGTAAAAAAAAAAAAAATTAATAGCTTGCTGTGGGATGTCTTTCTGTATGCTGTGAGTATGTGTTACTCTGATTGGTTGATAAATAAAGCTGTTTGACCAATGGCAAGGCAGCTTAGAGGCAGGCAGAAAATCCAGGGGAGAGACAGGAAGAAGAAAGGCAGAGGCAGAAGAGATGCCATCCTTCCGTCCAGGGAGCAGCATGTAATGGCACATAGGTAAAGCCATGGAACATATGCCGACATACAGATGAATAGAAATGGGCTGAGTTTAAGTTATAAGAGCTAGCTAGCAAGAAAATTGAGCAATAGGCCATGGCCATGCAATTCATAATTGATATAAGCCTCTGTGTGTTTACTTGGGTCTGAGAGGCTAAAAGACCAGGCAGAACATAGGAAAACTTCCAGTTACAGTAGCTCTTCTATATAGAAATGATAAACAGACTGAGAAAGAAATCAAAGAAACATCACCCCTTACAATAGCCACAAATAATATAAAATGCCTTAGGATAACTCTAACTAAGCAAGTTAAAGACCTGTATAACAAGAATGTTGAGTCTCTGAAGAAAGAAATTGAAGAAGATATCAGAAAATGGAAATATCTCCCATGCTTATGGATAGATAGGATTAACATAGTAAAAATGGCAATTTTACCAAAAGCATCTACAGATTCAATGCAATCCCCATCAAAATCCCAACACAATTCTTCACAGACCTCCAAAGAATACTACTCAACTTCATATGGAAAAATAAAAAACCCAGGATAGCTAAAATAATTCTGTACAATAAAGCAACTTCTGGAAGCATCACCATCCCTGACCTCAAGCTCTATAGTAATAAAAACATCTTGGTATTGGCATAAAAAACTGACATGTGGACCAATGGAATAAATTGAAGAACCTGTAGCAGGAATATTAACAATTCTTATTAATAAAATCAAACCTGAGGCCAGTTATTGGTGTGAATGCTGGTAGATCAGATGCAGAACAAGCCACAGCTATCTCACCTTGCCAGTTCCTCAGCTGGTCCTGTTTCCTCAGACTGGAAGCCTCTGAGTCCTCATCCAGAATGAATCTCAGCTGAACTGCTGCTCAAAAGCCTGAATGCTTAACCAGGCCAAATGCTTAACCAGGCCAAAATGCTTAACCAGCCAAATGCTTCTAGTTTCTGGTCCTCACGCCTTATATACCTTTCTGCTCTCTACCACCACTCCCTGGGATTAAAGGCTTGCTTTCTAGGATTAAAGGCGTGATGAGTCACCGTGCCAGTCTGTGTCCTTGAACACATGAATTTCTGCCTCTGGAATGCTAGGATTAAAGGCATGTGCTACTACTGCCTATCCTTTATGTTTAATATTGTGGCTGTTCTGTCTCTGACCCCAGATAAGTTTATTAGCATGCACAATATTTGGGGGAATACAATACCACAAGAACCTGATACTAATCCACACACCTATGAACACCTGATTTTTGACAAAGAAGCGAAAACTGTATAATGGAAAAAAGAAAGCATCTTCAACAAATGATGCTGGCATAACTGGATGTCAACATGTAGAAGATTGCAAATTAGTGGATCAAAGACCTCAACTTAAATCCAGTTACACTGAACCTGATAGAAGAGAAAGTAGGAAGTAGTCTTGAATGCATTGGCCCAGGAGACCACTTCCTAAATATAACACCAGTAATACACTAAGAGCAACAATTAATAAATGGGACCTCTTGAAACTGAGAAGCTTCTGTAAGGCAAAGAACACAATAAAATAAAACAAAATGACAGCCTACAGAATGGGAAAAGATCTTCACCAACCCCACATCTGACAGAGGGCTGATCTCCAAAATATATAAAGAATTCAAGAAACTTGACCTCAAAGTACCAAAGAACCCAATTAAAAAATGGGCTACAGAACTAAACAGAGAATTCTCAACAGAAGAATCTCAAATGGCTGAAAGACATTTAAGGAATTGCTCAACATCCTTAGTCAACAGGGAAATGCAAATCAAATTACTCTGAGATAGATACCATCTTTCACCTCTCAGAATTGCTAAAATCAAAAACATTGCAGACAGCTTATGTTGGAGAGGATGTAGAGCAAGGGGAACACTCCTCTACTGTTGTGTTGCAAGTGCAAACTTGTACAGCCACTTTGGAAATCAGTATGGTGGTTTCTCAGAAAATTGGGAATCAATCTATCTCAAGATCCAGATATACCACTCTTGGGCATATACCCAAAGAATGCTCAATCATACCACAAAGACACATGCTCAAGTATGTTCATAGTTGCATTGTTTGTAATAGCCAGAACCTGGAAACAACCCAGATGCCCCTCAACTCAAAAATGGATAAAGAAAATGTGGTACATATATACAATAGAGTATTACTCAGCAGTAAAGAAAACAATGACATCATGAAATTTGCAGGCAAATGGATGGAACTAGAAAATATCATCCTGGGTGAGGTAACCCAGACTCAGAAAAAGAAACATGGTATGTACTCACTCATAAGTGAATACTAGATGTAAAGCAAAGGATAACCAGACTACAACCTACAGCTCTAGAGAAGCTAGGAAACCAGGAGGACTCTAAGAGGATACATGGATCACTCTGGGAAGGGGAAATAGAGGAAATCTCCATTAGTAAACTGGGAATGAGGGAGGGCAATGGAGGGTGGAAGATGAGGGATGAGAACATGATAGAATGGAATGGGGTGGTTGAGCTGGAACAGGGACAGAATAGAGGTGCAGTGAGGGAGATACCATGATGGATAGAGAAGTCATGGGGATGGAGAGAGGCCAGGTGCTGGGGAGGTTCCCAGGAATCCACCAGGATGACCCAGCTTAGACTATTAGCAATAGTGGAGAGGGTGCCTGAACTGGCTTACCCCAGTAATCAGATCAGTGAGTACCCTAACTATCATCATAGAGCCTTCATCCAGTAACTGATGAAAGCAGATGCAGAGATCCACAACCAAGCACCAGGCAGAGCTCCAGGAGTCCAGTAGAAGAGAGGGAAGAGGGATTACTTGAGCAAGGGGGGACAGGATCATGATGGGAAAACCTACAGAGACAACCAAACCAAACTAGTGGGTGGGAAATCATGAACTTTAGAGCAACAGCTGTGAAGCCTCTATGGGACTAGACTAGGCCCTCTGCATAAGTGAGACAGTTGTCTAGCTTGATCTACTTAAGGCCCCCCCCCCAGCAGTAGGATCAGGATTCATCCCTGGTGCATGAGCTGGCATTTTGGAGCCGACTACCTATGGTGGGACAGTTTGCACAGCCTTGATACAGGGCAGGGAGCTTGGACCTGCTCAACTGAATATACCAAACTCTACTGACTCCCCATGGGAGACCTTGCCTTGTTGGAAGAGAGAATGAGGGATGGGTTGCGGGGGGGGGGGGGGGAGGGAGTTGGAGGGGCAGAAGGAGAGAAGAGAGGGGGATCTGTGATTGGCATATAAAATGAATTCAAAAAATTCCTTAATAAATAAAAAAAAAAGAAAATAGATAACTATTGTGCAAATGAAAAGGCATCATTCCTCCACATAGCTAAGTGGAAGAAAACACTCTTGTCTGCATACCTCACTTGCAGTGCCATCTAATGGTCAGCAGCAAGCACTTTCCAGCACAGGTTTCTTTCCTAAGACTAGATGCTCTTACCTTAAACAAGGCATTCAAGAAAAATAGTGCTCAGAACTGTATTAGACACAGGCATACGTCAAGGAAGAGGAGGAGGCACACAGACAATTAAATGTCATTTGTTTATCCTATTATGAGGACAAAGAGAGACAACAGAGCACCGGAGTAAATTTGTGAAATGTCACAGTTAAACAGAATTCAAAACGTGAAAATAACAACTAGATACCTACTGTAAGTCTAAAATTGCAAGGTGCTGATGGTATGCTGCACTGCCTAAGAGGACACTAACTATGGCTTCAAAAAGTTAACCAGTTAACTTAATACAGATGATTCACAATTCAAGGTGGCTAAGTATGGAGTCAAATTACAAGCAGGGCACTTAAATATTTAGGTACTACACTTTCTTAAGTTTTGATATGAGAGGGACCAGGCCACTAGGAAGTGTCACTTCAAGACAATGGGATCCTAAACTGTATAAGAAGGCAGGCTGAAGTACTCAGGAAGACACACTCCACTATGTTAGTCAGATTTTTATCTCTGGGACAAATATCCTAAAGAAGATTCAAAAGAGAGAAGATTCATTTTGTTCACACTTTAAGATCAGTAGTCCATAGTCAGCTGTTTGGGACTGAAATCGTATTATGGAAGTGGGGGTGTGGTAGAGCAGAAATAGTCAACTTAGTGTAGCTGGAAAGTAGAGGAAACAAAGAGGCCAGAACCCTTCTAAATCACTCCTCAAAGGACCTGCTCTTCCCAAATAGGTCCTATCTCCCTCCCAACAAGGGATCAAATGATGAATCCATCAAGTGATTAATCCACAGATGAAATCAGAGACTTCAAGATACCATCCCTCACCAAAGACTCCATTTTTGAGCACTGGTGAAGTGAATGAGAACCGAGCTTCAACTTGTAAGCCTTTTGGACATCGTCTACATACACCATAATATACACTTAAGAGCCTGAGAACACTCCCTGAGATGAGCTTTTAAACATTAGCCAGATAAATACAGAAAGAGAAAAGGAAAAAGTCTTCAGGTTGCAGGGGTTAGTGGACATATTCAGGGGTGTCACCCAAACCTGGGCCATTAAAGAGCTTCCTAGACAATGCTGAGATGCTATCCCCTGCTGAGCTGCTTGTATTATATCCATCCCCCATCACTTCTAAATGGAACCAGAGAGCATACATGGACACTCTTAAAGCTGAACGTAAAGTCCGTATTGCTAGTCAGCAGCTGCATGGGGAACTTGCCCAAATCATGCAAGTTCTTTGTCTTTTATGGACAAAAACCATATCCTAGTTGACACACTGCAGTTAGCAAGAATAGTTAGCTAGATGTGAAACTACAGAAGCCAAAAAGCAAGGCTAGTACATCTGGGGCCTTTCCTGAATCCTGCAACTATGAACTGGTGTTTTTGACAGATTATGTCTTTGTTTAAGTTTTGGCAGGTGTTGGGGCCTATGTGCTGGGTTCTAAGGTCAGAATGGTGTGCCTAGCATGGTATCAGTTGTGCTAAGATTTGGGAGCCTATTACTTGAGGATGATTGACCTGATTCAGCCTAACTAACCTGATCCTAGCACGCAGACCTGAGCTCCCTCGTCCTCTTATAGGAAGATAAAAATAAATGAATGAAAAGCTAACTTGAATCATAGTAACAGAATCATATCCCATTTTTCCAGACAGGTTTTGTCAACTTGACACAAGTTAGAATCACCTGGAAAGAGAAAACCTAAATTAGAAAAATAGTCTCTATCAGATTGTTCTATATATTCTGTGGGAGACTTTCATAATGATTGATGTGGAAGGGCAGAGCCCACTGGGGAGGTGCCACGCTTGGGCAGATAGTCCTGTATTGTATAAGAAGGCAAGCTGAGCAAGCCATGAGGAGCAAGCTTGTAAGCAGCACTCCTCCAGGATGCTGCTTCAGTTCTGCCTCTAGATTTCTGGTTTTTTTTTTTTTTTTTTTTTTTTTTTTTTGGTTTTCGAGACAGGGTTTCTCTGTGTAGCTTTGCGCCTTTCCTGGGACTCACTTGGTAGCCCAGGCTGGCTTCGAACTCACAGAGATCCGCCTGACTCTGCCTCCCGAGTGCTGGGATTAAATGCGTGCGCCACCACTGCCCGGCTGCCTCTAGATTTCTAACCAGAGTTCCTGGCCCTGCCTTTCCTCAGTGGTGGATTGCAACCTAGGAGTTACAAGATGAATTCAACCTTTTTCCTCACCAAGAAGTCATCAGTGTTTTATCACAGCAGAAGGTACACTAGAACACCCATCAGTCAATTTCTACTCTGTATGTATTTCTACTCTATTCTGAATGTAGAAAAGACCAGCTCCCATTTCTGAAGGGCTGTGCTATATTACTGAAATTTTACTATTAACCTCTTTCCCAACTTTTCCCAAAGGGACCTATGGCTCTTTACTAGGGTAACCTTATGCTAAGGTAAAGAAAATAATCAGATTTGGGGGTTGGGGTGCTACTAGATATTGGCTCTGAATTGACACCAATTCTTGGAGACCCTAATGAGCATCATGGCCCTCCAGTTAAAGTAGGGGCTTATGGAGGTCATGTGATCAGTGGAGTTCTAGCCCAAGTCTGACCCACAGTAGGTCCAGTGAGCCTGGTGGGTCCCCAGTTCATCCTGTGGTTATCTCTCCAGTCCCAAAATATGTAATCACGATAGGAATTCTTAGAAGTTTGTCTGGAAGGCTAGTATCCTGCTAACTAACCATCCCCTTTCCTCTTCCCATCCAGTTACCTTGGCTTTCTTGCTGTGACACAAACATAATACTCAGACCCTTTGCATGTGCCGCCCCTACAGCACGGGTTCCCTTCATCTAATAAGCCCTTTCCTCCTTAGGTTGTTTTGTTACGCATTTTTGTCATATCAAGGAGAAAAGTAACTTACCTCATTTGGAGTTAGCCTAAATGTCAACTTTCTTCTTTTGGGTTTTATTCTTCAGAATTTTTATATCTGTACACAATACATCTTAGTCATCTTTTTCCCTTAGTCATCTTCCTTCCCTTTACCTCTCTCTATCTTCATCCTCTATGTATCTCTCTCTCTTCCTGTTTCAAATTCTTTCCTGATTGTTCAACAAGAAACCAAAACACTCTGCATTATAGGATTCTCTATCCTCCATTTTCATTTTATGTTTCTCCACAGAATGTAGGGTCATCCAACCTCCTGCCTATTTTCATTATGCATTTTATTTTTGTCTGCCTTTGTCTCTATACCACCTGCCACTGCCACTGTAAGATATTTCAATTAATTAACTAGTTAATGGAGCAAATATGTGTACTCTAAGGAGTCCTGGAGACTGTTCTGAGTCCCTAAAGCTGCTCTAGATCTTAATTCCAGGCACCTCATCCCATATGCCTGCCATTGTGCTATGTGTAGTGGTTTGAATGAAAATGGCCTCCCTAGACTCATAAAGACTTGTATCCTTCTTGGAGTAGGTGTGGCCTTGTTGGAGGAAGTATGTCACTGGGGGTGGGCTTTTAGGTTTCAGAAGCTCAAGCTAGGCCCAGTGTGCCTCTCTCTTCCTGCTGCCTGGATATCCTGCTATAGAACTCTTAGCTCCTCTCGAGCACCATGTCTGCCTGTGTGTCACCATGCTTCCTGCTATGCTGAATGGACTAAACCTCTGAACCCCAATTAAATGTTTTTCTTTATAAGAGTTGCCATGTCATGGTATCTTATCACGGCTATAAAACACTAAAACAGAAGTTGGTACTAGAAACTGGAGTATTGTGATAGGCCTGACCATGCTTTTGTTTGGAAGAATGTGAACTTTGTTGAAAAGCAGTTGAACACTTTTACTGGGGCTTGATGGGCCATGCAAGTAGGAGCATGGAAGACAATGAAGGTGAGGGTGATTTAAACTGTGGGGGCCTATCTCAAGAGTTTTCAGAGAAGAAGAATATTAATATGTAGCCTAGAGATCATTCTTGTGATTTTTTTTAACTTTTTAAATTTATTTTTTTTGTATCTTTCACATCTTGTATCTCAATCCCATTCCTCTCTCCATCCCTTAATATCTGCCTTCTGCCCTTGCAACCTTTCCCCCACAAAATGAAATAAAATAAAATTTAAGAGAAAAGAAGAAAGGAAGGAAGGAAGGAAGGAAGGGGGAGAGAGGGGGGGAGGGAGGGAGGTAGGGGGAAGAAGAAGAAGAAGAAGAAGAAGAAGAAGAAGAAGAAGAAGAAGAAGAAGAAGAAGAAGAAGAAGAAGAAGGGAAGAAGAAGAAGGGAAGGAAGGAAGGAAGGAAGGAAGGAAGGAAGGAAGGAAGGAAGGAAGGAAGGAAGGAAGGAAAGATCTCATCATGGAAGCTGTAGTGTGACACAGTAAGTCACACAGTTCACCCTTTTATCCCTATATCTTTAGCAAAGTGTCTGGTTTAAGGCCTCTGGTTTCAGCTACACTATCGATACTGGGTCCTCCCTGAGGCTCCTCTTGAATATCTTATTGTTTCCCTGTGTCTTAGAGATCCTGCAGTTTTGGTCTGTAGGACCAGCCCCTTCAAGTGCTCCAGCAGATCACAGATGTGGTAAATATTGGGGTGGGCATAACCCTAGTTCTGGGCCTGGGTAGTTGTAGGGCTGGTCAGCCCACCAGCTTCCTCCCACCCCCCAGCCCCCACCCCTGTCCTCATGACCAGGGTGAGCACTCTGGCATCTCCCCCAGCTATTTCACGCCTTGCAGCAATGAGCAAGAGACAAGACCAGTTCTCCTGCTTTCATGCCCTCAGACTCGGCTCTCCCACACCTACACCAACAGGGCCAGCTCCACTATGTTGCCCAGGCAATGAACTGGGGCCATTTTCCAGAGTGCTTCAGCTGGTAAGGGACAGGGACAGCTCTCCAGATCTTATTACCTCAGGGCCAGCTCTCCCACCCACCATGGGCAGTGTGTGTGTGTGTGGGGGGGGGGGGTGTCTCCCCCTCCCCCACCCCATGATCCCATATGGCATATAGGGGCAGAACCAGATCTTCAAGCTCATGTTCTAGGGCAGTTTACCCACACTTGGTCAATAGGGTCAGCTCCCTCACCCACTACAGGTGGCAGGGGCGAGAGGGGAGGGCATCTTTCTCCCTGCCTCCATCACCACCCCATGGCAGATGAGGGGGTTGTTGCCCACTGTCCCGCTCTCAAACCCTCAGGACCAGATCACCCACACGTCCCCAAACAGGGTCAGCTCTACTGTGCTGCCCAGGTGAGGAGCAGGGCTAGTTTTCCTGAGTGCAGTAGCTGGTAAACAGGAGGGTCAGCTCCCTCACCACCTGGAGGTGGCAGCTGGTAAACAGAAGGGTCAGCTCCCTTACAAGCTGGAGGCTGTAAGGGTGAGGAAGAGAGGATCTTCCCTTGCCCCAATCACATGACAGATGAGGGAGGTGGTACCATGTATCTCATTCTCATGTTTTCAGGACTGGCTCACCTGTGCCCCTGTCTACAGGGTCGACTCTATTGTGCTGTCCAGGTGAGACACAAAGCCCATTCTTCCCAGTGCTGCAGCTGGTGAGGGGTTGGGCAACTTTACCTCACCCATGCAACCACATGGCAAACAAGAGGGGTGAGACCCACTCTCCCATCCTCATGCCCTCAGGGCCAGCTCACCTATGCCCCTGAGAACAGGATTAGCTCTATTGTGCTGCCCGGGTGAGGTGTAGGACCCTCTCTCCTGAGTGCTTCAGCCTGGTGAGGAGGTGAAGGTTCTCCTAGTGTTGCAGCCAGTGAGGGGCGGGGCCAACTCTAAACAGCCCTAGCCTCTCAAGCCTTCCGTGGTATCAGGAGCCATGGACATCATCACAGATCTCAGCTGCAACAGGGCCATGAACCCAGACATGGCCTCCAGCAGCAGCCCAGGACCAGACATCACCATGGCCCTGGGTGGCAATCAAGCCACCCACCTTAGCCCACTCCTCACTGCTTTCACCTCTTCAGGTATGCCTCTGTCCACAGGAAATGAACCATTCTGTCTCCCTCTCTGTCCCATACCAGACCGTGCATTTGCTCACCGTAATAGTGCCTGACTGCCCAGCAAGGCAATAGGTGGGTCCATGTTTTTTTCCTTGGAGCCGGGATGGACCACCCCAGGGAATGTGTGTGGGTCCCACTCAGTCCATCATGGCACTGGGCAGGACCATGTTTCCTCCTCTTGTGATATTTTGGTGAAGAATATGGATGCCTTCTGTCCTTGTCTAAAACATCTGCCTGAGGCTAAATTGAAGGGTTATAGATTAACAGCTTTAGCAGAGGACATTTCAAAACAACCTAGTATTGACTATGTTGCATGGCTATTAGTGGCCAGTCTTATGAAGATCTATAATGAAAGGGAGCAAGCTGAGCAAGGGAAAAATACAAAATGCACAGTTGGAGGCGAAAAGGAGCACCAGAAAGTATAAATAGATTAAGGAAAAGCCTGATGCTCAGTCGAATAAAGAAAGTAGTGACCTCAGAGCAAGACCTCACCCAGCTAAGCTTCTAACTTGTGAAGAATTAAAGTGAGAAGGAATTAAAGAAAAGCTTAAGGTCAACTGTGGTGGTGCACACCTTTAATCCCAGCACATAGAAAGCAGAGTTTAAGACCAGCTTAGTCTACAGGGAAAGTTTCAGGACATCAAAGCTTAAGCAGTGAAGGAAACCATCAAAAATAGAAAACTGATGAAGTTGTAATTGAATGAGGAGGTCAAGTTCCAGCCCCAGCAAGCAGCAGAACTTGACAGCTTCAGCCACATGGGTCTGGCTTTAGAGTAAAGGATATAAGAAACGGGTTATGGAATTTCCCTCCATGGCTAAGGAAAGCCCACTGAGGCCAGTCATGTGTCAGGGTGTCTTTAGCAGCAGAAAATATTAGTTAGAAGGATAGAGAGAAGAGGAAAAGATAGAAAATACAAGATAGCCTCGAGGGGGCTTGGATCCTAATTCATTGGGCACTAACTGTGTCTGCAAAGGGTTTTTAAAGGAATGCCAAGAGGTGGAGCAAAAGACACGCCCCACCCCACCCCCACCCCCAGCACAGCCAAGTGCAGACTATCTCAGACACCTAGTACTCAGGTCCATGACCCAATCATCCTCTTTATATAGACTGGCTGGGTAAAGCCAATAGAGACCTAAATGGGCTCCAACAGGATACCTGCCTAGGAGAGCTGCCAATAGGGAGTGGAACCAGCCCAAGAGAGAGAAGTGTGTTGCAGTCAACAAGGAATTAGAGATCTGAAAAGGGCTTTGACATCAGACATAGAGCTGCAGTTTGGAGTTTTCTCAGCTGGTTTTCAGTCTTGCTTTGGTCCCATATTTCCTCCCTTTTGGAGATGGTAATGTATATCTTGCACCATTGGAAGTTGGAAGTATGTGGTCTGCTTTTCATTTTGATTTTTCAGGGGATTACAGCTAAGAGATTGCATGGATCTCCAAAGAGACTTTGGACTTTTAAATGGGGTTGAGACTGTTAACAACTATGGGTCTTTTGAGGTTGGATTGAATGCATTTTTCATTAAGATATGGCTACAAGTCTATAGGGGCCAGGGAGTGGGATGTGGTGGTTTGAATGAAAATGGCCCTATAGACTCAAAGAGAGTTGAGTTATCAGAGGATGCCTTGTTGAAGGAAGTGCATCACTTCGGGGAGGCTTTGAGGTTTCAGAAGCTCAAGGCAGACACAGTATACCTCTATCTTCCTGCTGTCTGGAGATTCAGATGTAGAACTCACAGAGCCTCTCCAGCACTGTCTGCCTGCATGTTGCCATGCTTCCCACCATGCTGATAATGGACTAAACCTCTGAACTGCGAGCCAGCTCTAATTAAATGTTTTCCTTTATAAGAGTTGCCATGGTCATGATGTCTCTTCACAACTATAAAACCCTAAGTAAGACACTATGGGAAACAATCCCATATCCTTTTTAGTAATACTGCTGCTCCTTAAAATAGTATCAGATCACTTTTGTTCTATTTTCAAATAAGAATTACTGGCTGACACAAGGGGAAAACAGCCTTTGAATTTTAGCTGTTTATAGTAACATATCCTTAAGTCTTGCTTACACGACTGTAGTTTCTACTCCTGTCTTTGTTGCAGAGGTCTTCCCTGATCACCTTACCTGAAGGACCCTCTCTTGACCCTATCACATTCTGCTCTTCTTTGTACTCTTACTTTTTTTCAACCCCACATATTAGCCTGGTATGTATTTATCTTTTCATAGTTTAGTAGAGCCCCTACTGGAAGACAAGCTCCATAAGGAAAGGAATTTAGGAGGTTGTTTTAATTAATTTATTTTAACAACCTGACCCCAGTTTTCCCTCCCTCCTCTCCTCCAAGTCCTTCCTCCTACCTCCCCTCTGCCCCACCCCCATACATTCCTCCTCTGTTTCTATTTAGAAAAGGGCAGGCCTCCCATAGATGTTGACAAAACATGGCATATCAACTTAGAGTAAGACTGAATACCTCATTGTCTTAAAGTTTCTTTCTATTGCTGTGAAGAGACCCTATGATCACAGCAACTCTTATAAAGAAAACATTTAATTGTGGTGGTTCGCTTACAGTTTCAGAGGTTCAGTTCATTATTCATGACAGGGAGCATGGCAGCCTGCAGGCAGACATGGTGCTGGCTACATCTTGACCAGAAGACAGTAGGAAGTTGACTGACTGTCACACTGAGTGAAGTTTGAGAAGAGATCTCAAAGCCCACCCCCACAGTGATACACTTCCTCTAATAAGACCACACCTACTAATAGTGCCACTCCCTTTGGGAGCCATTTTCTTTCAAACCATCACATTCCACCCCTTAGCTCCTAAAGGCTTGTAGGTATATCACAATGCAAAGAAAATCAGTCCAACTTCAAAATCCCCATAGTCTATAACAGTCGCAAACTAGTTTCAAAGTCCAAAGTCTCTTCTGAGACTTATGCAATCTCTTAATTCCCTGTAAAGTTAAAATAAAAAAGCAGATCACATACTTCCAACATATAATACCACAGAATATACATTAGCATTCTAAAATGCAGGGAAGGAAGCATAGGAAGGAAATACTGGACCAAAACAAGACTGAAAACCAGCTGGGCAAACTCCAAATTCTGCAGCTTCATTCTGATGTCAATATGCTCTTCAGGTCCCCTACTCCATTCAGCTTTGTTAACTGAAACACACTTTTTTCTCTTGGGCTTGTAACACTCCCTGTTAGCAGCTCTCCTCAGCAGGTATCCCATGACTCTGGCATCTTTAACATCTTAGGTTCTCCCAGGTAATCCAGGCTTCAATTTCACAGCTTCATGCAATGGCCTCTCTACTAGGCCTCCCTTCAGGGATACTCCTGGACACATGTCTGGCCTCAGTGGCTTTATTCCATAACTCCTTTTTCCTATCTTTTACTCTAAATTCAGAACCACATAGTCAAATTGCCAAGTTCTGATGCTTCACATGGCCCCCTTGTTCAATTACATCTACACCAGCTTTCTGTCCTTCACTCCTAAGCTTGGCTGTTGTGAAACTTGCTCTATCGACCAGGCTGACATCAAACTCAGAGATCTGCAAACTTCTGCCTTCCGGGTATTCAGATTAAAGGTGTGCCCACCACACCTGGCTCTGGGCTTTTCTTTAGTTCCTTTTCAATTTTTGGAAACTTAACTGCATGTGGTCTTGCCCTGAGGTCACCACTCCCTATATTCCATTTCTCAATCCATTTATCTCCTTGAACGTAAGATTTAGCTCCATTCCACTTCCTGATAAATTTCTCCTCAAAATTTACATTTTGTAAATACTCTGCTCAGCTTGCTCATTTTCATTATAAACCATCTTTAGAGTTACCACTAATATCCACATGACAGTCTATGGTAGACTCTTTGGACAAGGACAAAAGGCAGCTACTCTCTTTACCAAAATATTATAAAAATGATTTCTAGGCAACATACTGAAATTCTTCTCTGAAACCTTTTGAGCCATCTCCTGACATTTAAAATCATTATTAGCACCATTGTCTTCCATGCTCCTACTAGTATGTCCCATTGAGTAGTGCTTAAAGCATTCCACTTCTTTCCTAACCCAAAATACCAAAGTCCATATTACTCCAAACAAAAGTATGGTCAGACCTATCACAACAATACCCCAGTCCCTGGTATGAACTTCTGTCTTAGTTAAGATTTCTATTGCTGTGAAGAGACCCCATGATCATGGCAACTCTTATAAAGAAAATATTTAATTATGGTGGCTCATTTACAGTTTTAGAAGTTCAGTCCATTATCATCATGATCAGGAGCCTGGCAGCAGGCAGTCAGATGTGGTGCTGGCTACATCTTGACCAGAAGACAACAGGAAGATGACTGACTGTCGCACTGAGTGAAGCTTGAGAAAAGAGATCTCAAAGCCCACCCCTATAGTAATACACTTCCTCCAACTAGACCACATCTACACCAACAAGACCACACCTCCTAATAGTGCCACTCCTTTTGGGGGCTATTTTCTTTCAAACCACCACACTCACCTTGTATTAAGGCTGGGCAAGGTGACCCATAAAGGAATAGGGTCCCAATAGCCAGTAAATGTAGGATGAGTTTTCCTGTCCCAACCACTCAGTCCCAAATAAACACACAGAGCCTTATATTAATTACAAATGGTTGGTCAATAGCTCAGGCTTATTACTAACTAGCTCTTAGATTTTAAGTTAACCTATATTCCTGATTTATCCTATGCCACATGGCAGTACCTTTGTTAGCATGGCACATTCATCTCCTGCTCTTTCTGCATCTGGCTGGCAACTCTCTGACTCCACCTTTCCTCTTCCCAGAATTCTTAGTTTGGCTTTTCCACCTAACTTTCTGCCTGGCTACCAACCTGTCCTTTTATTAACCAATGAGAGCAATACAAATTAACAGTGTACAAAGGAATTATTCCACAGTAAGTAAAGGAGTCAGAGACAGCCCCTGCTCCCACTGTTAAGCATGCCATAAGAAGACCATGCTACACAACTGTCACATATATGCAGAGAGTCTAGGTTACTCCCATGAAGGCTCCCTGGTTGTTGGTTCAGTCTTTGTGAGCTCCTATGACTCCAGGTTAATTGATTCTGTGGGTTTTCTTGTGGTTTCCTTGACCCCTCTGGTTCCTGCAATCCCTTTTCCCTCTCTCCAGCAGGGTTCTCTAATACTTGACTGTGAGTCTCTGCATCTGTTTCCATCAGTTGCTGGATAAAGCCTCTCTGAGGACTCCTGGGCTAGGCACCAATCTATGAGTATAGCAGAATATAATTGGGCATCATTACATTGACTTTTTTTCCCTTCAGTCATGTTTGGTTCTGTTCTAGGTCTCTGGGCCATCCAGTGTCTGGGTCCTGGCCCTCTCGGTAGTGTCAAGGGTGGACTTACTCTTGTGGCATGGATCTCAGGCTGGACCAGTCATTGGTTGGCCACTTCCACAAGCTCTGTGCCACTCTTACCCCAGCACATTCCATTAGGCAGGACAGACTGTAGGTTATATGGCTGGGTTGGTGTCTCTATCCCACCACTAGAAAGGCTTGCCTGGTCACAAGGAATGACCTGTTCAAGCTACATAGATACAATTGCTAGGAGTCTTAGCTAGGGTCATGCTTGTAGATTCCTGGGAGTTTCTGAACTTAGGTTTTAGTTGTTTCTTTTAACACTGTATGTTCAGTGTATAGAACAGTTCATCATGTGGTGGATGCCCTATTAATACATAATCATCTGTTCAAATTACCTATTTGTCATGGTTATCATTGTCAACTTGACAGGATCTAGACTCACCAAGGAGACAAACCTCTGGACATGTCTGTGAGAAAATTTTTAGATTAGGTTAGTTGAGGTAGCAAGACCCATTGTAACTGTGTTCAGCATCATTCCATTAGCTGGGGTCCTGGACTGACGAAAAAGGTGATAGCAAACTGAGCAGTGGCGTTTATCCTTGCTGCTTCCTGACAACTGGTGCAGTGTGCCCAACTGCCTTGCGCTCTTGCTATTGTGCCCTCCTTGCCGTGATAGACTCTACCCCTTCAAACTGTGAACCAAAATCAACCTGCCTTCCTTAAGTGGTTTTCGTAATATGTTTTGTCACAAGGAGAAAAATAACTAATCTACTGCCAGTCACATTCCAGATGCAGGGAAAGAGGCAGAAATGTTGTAATTAAATTATAATCTCAAAACCTTTTTTTAAAAGTGTTCAGGGTAATGCTGACTTGATCTTTAGCATCTGTAATCTAGGATTAAGAAAATAATTTTCTGTCCCATAAGCCACTGCTGTTTACTGAATGCTTATGTCTCCAAAATTCTTCTGTGGAAACCTAATCTCCAATATTATGGTGCTCTAAATTGCTTCTCTTTGTTGTAATAAATAACATAACCCAAAGCAACTTGGAGGATGTCTTAGTTTATGCTCCATGGCTGTGGAAAGGCAAAGGCAACACTTATAAAAGGAAAACATTTAACTGGGCGCTTGCTTACAGTTTCAGAGGATTAGTTCATTAACATTGTGGGGAAACAGATAGGCATGGTCCTGGAGAAACAGCTGAGAGCTTTGTATCCTGATCCACAGGCAGCAGGCAGAAACAGAGAAACTAGGCCTTGCATGGGCTTTTGAAATCTCAAAGCCCACCTCTAGTGGCATACCTTCTCCAACAAGGCCACACTTCCTAATCCTTCCAAACAGTCTACTAACTAGGAACCAAGCATGCAAATATGTGAGCCCATGGAGGTCACTCTAATTCAAACCACCACAGGGAAGATAGGAGTATTTGGCTTACACAGTCTATCATTAAGAAAACTAAGGGAAGAAGCTCAAACAGAAACTCAGAGATAGGAACTGAAGCAGAGACTGTGGATGAATCCCACTCACTACCCAGCTCTCCTGGTTCACTCAGCTACTTTGTTAGCCCTCCTTCATCAATGAGCAATCATGAAAATTCCCTAACGGGCATGCCCACAGGCCAATCTAGTGGAGAAAATTCCACAATTTAGATTTTTTTTCTTCCAGAATAGGTCTAGGTTTGTGTCAAGTTGACAAAACCTATCTACATGGTATCTGGAGATGGGGTTTTAGAGAGATAATCAGGTTTAAGTGATGTCATAAAAGTGGAACTTCCAAGATGAAGAGGTTTATTAAGTTTCTCTCCCTATATTAGAATACGGTATGAAGATATGTGCCTGCCAACTAGGAAGCTGACAAAGAACAACATCACATAGTCTTCAGAACTGTGAGAAATGCATCTTACTTGCTTAAGACACTCAGTCTGTGATACATTGTCATGACAGCTCTAGAAGACTACTAACACAGATCTGTGTCTTTTCACACCCTTCTCATTTTTACATGCATTGGCATCATATCTCATATGATCAGAGTTCTTTGTTTCCTTTTTTTAAAGTGGAGTTGTACCATACTCATTCTATAATTATCTCTTGTCACAAAAAAATTGGTGCTGCTTGAAAAAAAAATTAGTTGAAACCAATTGAATCCTATCTATTTTCTAATTTCTTAATGCATGTACATTTGTATTATGTTTCATAAAAATAATACTATATAGGCTGGCATTTGGGATTGAATTGGTTTGATTTTTGTTATTTGAAGATAGCATTGTTTAGATGCTTTTTTTCTTTTTCTTTTTTATCTTTTTTTCCTCATCTATTCCCCAGCCCTCATACCTGGAATATACTAATATTAAAAATCAAAGGTCCTTGAAGGATACTCTTAGCAAGCCATGTAGCCTTTTTAGTAAAAAATTTCCCATCCTACCATAACTCTAAGAATCCTGAGAAACAATGGCAATGGCACAAAGATAAGGCTTTGTCCTCTGATGTAGGTCCCTATAATTCCAGGAGCAGAGATTGAGGATTTCTGCAAGCTTTCTAGATAGCCAATCTAGTGTGCCTCAGATTGAATGAGAGCCACTCTTTCCAAAACAATAAGGTAGATTTTTAGGTAAAGTCTTTAGGTCTTCCATGTATAGAATCATATCATCTACACATAAAGATACTTTGACTTCTTTCTATTTCTACCTCCTTTATCTCTTCTTGCTCTAGCTAAAACTTGCAAGTATTTTCTGAATCTAATGAGGTGATCATATGGTTCTTTCCTTGTGTCTATTTATGTGTAGGATTACATTTATTGATTTACTTATATTGAGTTATAAAACATGGGGAAATGAAGCTGCCACTAACTTGGAAGCTTCATCCTTATTGGATAACTTTTGTATTACTGGAAGGTGCTATGTGTGCTACCAGAGGAGAAAACTAATCATCAATCCTACCCATATAGGAATCTTCTGAGCTATAACATTGACACTATTACAATAGTGGTGTGAATATTATGGAAGTATCCAAACATTTTTTCCTGCTGGATTAAGGGCCACTCTACAAAATGAAATACATATCTGGTACTATTATTAGGGCTAAGAAACTGTGGTTAGGTGTGTCATAGGCCCTAAGGGAAAGCCTACTACTATTATTGTACCATGTAGACATAGCATTAAAACAACAACTAATGACAAACAATGTACTCATAGATTAGTAAATATTTCACCACTCAAAATGGACTTCATGGGTTAAAAAATATCTTACAGTAGATAATTTTATTAACTTATTAACACAGAGATCCATGACTGGTCAATGTGCAAAGACTAAGAGATTGTAGAGTATTCACTTCTGAATAGGACATCTACATCACACCCCTCTGTCCAAGGCTCAGAGACCATCACAGGAAGGTGAAATAAAAAGATTTTGAAGATTAAGATTTTAAGGCAGTGGATGACAACAAGGAAACAGAGTTTTCCAGACACAGCAGGGAAGTTACACATATGAACACAGCAGTTGTGACAGCATGCACAAGACCTGTGTAAGCTCAAGTCAGGAAAAATCCCAACATGGAGCAGAAAACTAGGCAGAGAATCCCACTTCAATCTCAGAAGCTATTGGCAATTGACAACTTCTGGGAGGGGCAAAGTCAGTTTACTTCAAGGGTGTGATGCCTAGGTCAACCATTCTCTGGGACAGACCTCACAATGATGATTTGGGCAAAATAAATTTGTCTTAATTGGGGAAAGAAAGGAGAGAGAGAGAGAGAGAGAGAGAGAGAGAGAGAGAGAGAGAGAGAGAGAGAGAGAGAGAGAACACAAAACTGGGCAAATAGGAAGGTGTGATTAAGATACACTGTATTGAATTCTCAAAGAATTAATAATTATTATTTTAAAAACATAAAGTACCCAGCACTTGGGAGGCAGAGGCAGGGGGATCTCTATGAGTTTGAGGCTAGCCTGATCTATGAAGCGAGTTCCAGGATAGCCAGGACTACACAGAGAAACCCTGTCTCAAAACAAAACAAAACAAAAAAACATAAAGTGAAGAGCAACTAAAGAAGATGCTGATGTTGACCTCCAGCATCCATACTTCTGTACTTCTGTACACACACACACACACACACACACACACACACACACACACACACACACGGTGTCCAGAGGATACCATTTCTGTGAACATGGTGATTGCTCTAAGACTCTTACATGTAAACACTTCCACAGCTAGCAACAGAAGAAAGAAAATGGCAGAATCCTTTCATCTTTGATACAACCATGCTTTTGAGTATACCGGTGGTGCTTAATAGAACTGGCCTGAGTTTATTTGGAGAAACACAACGATATGGTAGTGGCTAGACTTTGTAATAGTTGCTGAACCTTACTAAAACTAATATGTCCTCCTTAATTTTATCCCTCCTGTCCAATAATTGCATTTACTTGATAAAAACAACAATCTTCTTAAACAGCTCAGATGCATGAAATTAATAGCAATCAGTCTGCATTGTTTTTATGTAAATGTGGTTCATCCAATTTGACAGCAAAATTGTAGAGCCAAAGTTTTGGACTCTCAGAAATCAGTGAAATGTAAAAATAAGACAAGCAGTTCTCACTCATCATCCTTTTTTAAATCTGAGTTCTTGAACCAGCTCTGTTTCCTTTTGTTCAAGGTGACCTGCTCTGAACAGAACACAGAAAAATGCATCGTAATCTCCCCCATACATCAGTATGCTGAATTTTTGTCCTCCAAAAAATCATTTACTGAAATTCTGTCCCCATGCCATGGTGATGCCACTATTAGAAGTTGACTCCTTTGAGAGGTAACTAGATCATAAGAGTAGACCATTCATGTACAGAATTGAGGCCAGTGTTGACTAGTTTTGGTTGTCAGCTTGATACAGTCACAGCGTGTTTGCATTTATTTACTATACCCAGGTGTTGTTCATATATTACTTCACTAAAGTGTATAAGAAACTAAACAAAGGAGTATATTCTCTTAAGGAGGTGTCTTAGTTAGGATTTCTATTGCTGTGAAGAAATACCATTACTACAACAACTCTTACAAAGGAAAACATTTAAGTGGTGTGGCTCACTTATAGTTCAAAGGTTCAGTTCACTATCATCATGGTGGGGCATGGTGGAGTACAGGCAGACATGGTGCTGGAGAGGTAGCTGAGAGTTCTATGTCTTGCACAGGCAACAGGAAGTGAACTCAGACACTGGGCCTGACTTGAGCATATATGAGACCTCAAAGCTCACCCCCACAGTGACACACTTCCTCCAACAAGGCCACATCTACTCCAACAAAGCCACACGTCATAATAGTGTCACTCTCTTTGTGGGCCATTTTCTTTCAAATTACCACAGGAGGTGATTTTTTTCTATACCACTTGGTATCTAAAATTTACCTTGCTCACTTACTTCCCAAATTATTTTTATCTTTTTCACTTAGACTGATCTCCTGAAAGACAGATGCCATGTGTGCCTTCCTCTATCTTTGCAACTAGAGCAGTATCTGGAATAGAGTTTCTTCCAGAAAATGCTTGTGAGAGAGAAACATGACAAAAATAAAGACATTTTTGTCTGATAAGACTCAAGCATCCTGAGTCAGAGAAGTCAGTCATGAGTCCCAGGCAATAGGTTTTTCTGCAAAATTACTTGATTCATGAACTTACTGGTAACACCAATTTCCCAACTGGGATCCCATGGGTCCATGATACAGAAGTACAGGACCCCACTTCACTGATAGAGGAGGATCTCAGAGCAAGGACTCACATATTAGACATGGTATGAGCAAGGCCAGTATTGGCAGCTTCCATACATGTCTGGCTATTCTTTATAATAATAGCCTTCTGTCTGGTCATAGAGGAAGCAGGCAAAAAGGTCATGAATTGAAGAAGGTGGGGTGGATAAGGGGTGGTAGGAATTGTAATTGGCTCCTGACAGCCTGCTATGGAAAAGTTTCCCAACCCTATTTAGAAAGACTGTTCGCTCGAAGTCAGGGTTTTTTGAATTTCATATCTCCATTTGTAAGACTTGCCCTGGACAGAAGCAGACAGGAGGGAAAGGAGAACAAGTCTATGTCTAACCCAGTAGGGTTGAGCACAACTGCTAGGTGAAGTCTCTTCTTCTGTAACTGAGGACAAGGTAGTTGATCTCAGTGTCCTCTGAAACTCAAGGGAACTTAGCTGGGATTGATATGAAAGAAGAGAAGTTATCTTGAGGTGGAGGACTAAAGGGCTGGAGGTGGGATAAGTGAATCCAACAAGGAGACCCTCAAATTTGGTGGCTCTGGGAGTTATAAAAATTCCTTTGCAAGGGCCCTTCCATTTAGGGGAAATAGGTGAGGCACCTTGGTTCAGAGGGGAGAGAAGGACCAGATCTCTGATGTGGATTGGGGATGGACAAGAGTTGGCATATGGCTGGTGTAGGCAGTGGTCAGTAAAGTTCCATAGGAGGGAGCAGAGATAACAGAGTAAGAGGGTAAATAGGTGATGAGGGAGAAGAGAGGGTTTAGGTGAAAGACCAGGGTCAGAACTGGTTGTCCACATATGAGCTCAAATTATAAGATGGAAAGAGGTTGCTTGGGGAGAGCCCATAGTCTGAGAATGGCCAGAGGTAGGAGATTTACTCAATGGAGGTGAAATTCTTGTGAGAATTTGACAAGGATATTTTTTAAGAAGCAGTTAGTTAGTTCTATCTTTCTCAAGGATGGGAACAATATGGAATATGGAAATGCCAAGGGAGGTTGAGGGCTTTGGATAGGGTTTGGGAAATCTGGTAGGTCAATTCAGAGCCATTGTCTCACTGGAGAGAGGTGGGAATTCCAAAGTGGAGAAAGATCTCTTGGAGAAGGAGGTCAGAGACTGTCTGAGCCCTTTTATTGGTGATGGGGAATGCTTCTACCCTCACTAAGAAAGTATCTGTCCACCAATACCAGTAAGTACCTAATGCACTTGACTGTAGGTATGTGGATGAAGTCTAGTTGCCAGTAAGTTCTGGGGAGAAATCTACTGGCCTGGTGAGTAGGAAAGGGGGGCTGGAATAACTGGAGTTAGGGTCTGACATTTGACAGATTTTACCAGAGGCAGTAAAAGCTCTTAAGGAAGACAAATCATCAAGGGTGAGCTGCAGGTGGGTCTTAAGGAAATAAAACAAGGCTTAACTATAAGGATGAAAGAGCTGGTGTAGATAGGACAGAATTTGTCAAGTGTGTGTGTGGGGGGGGTGATAATGGGGATATGGATTGTAATGCAAGAATGTTCTGTGGTCGATGAGACAGGTCTGGGCCTCGAAGGGCCAAAAGGCTAGCCTCCTTGTTAGATAAATTAATTATTATTTCCCTTAAAGATGATAGAATTGTTAGTCTGGTGGGACCAAGAGTGGACAATTCCTATAGCCATGGGGAGATGGGAGGCTCTTAGCATGGTCATGATTTGGTCTAAGTTGATTGTTATTCCTTCTTTTGTTTTAAGTAGTCTGAGCTCTTTCTGGGTGGCAACGTGGGGCAGGAGGATATGGAAGCCATATTTGGAGTCTGTGCAGATGTTTAGAGATGGTACTTGTGCCAGTTGAAAGGTGGGTGAGAGCTCTTAGTTCAGCCTATTGATTAGTGGTGTGGGCAGGGAGTGCCTATGCCTTAACCACCTCAGTAATTGACACTATGGCATAGCCTGCTTTTCTGGTCCCCTTATGTAACTGTTTTCTGTATAGTAGGTGTAGATGGCCTGAGGCAATGTGCTCTTGTGTATGTGTGAAGGATGGGGCATTAGTTCCTCTAAGGTTCCAATGTAAAAATTAGATGAAGAGTGGTCTGTGTTTGATCAGGGAGAAGATTTAAGATGTTGAAGGATGGCCATTATTGGAAAGGAAGTGTGGCATCTTCTACTGGTGTCACCTGGAAAGAGAGAACCTAGGAAGGAGGTAGAGTTTGTAAGCCTTTGTAGGTTAAGAGGTGGGACAGATTGTGGGAGAAGATAGTGGTAGGTGACCCAAAAGTTAGTTTTTTAGATTCAAGAATAAGGAGCCCAGCAGCTGCTAAAGCACATAGGTAGGGTGCCCATCCCTGGGTGACAAGGTCTAATTTCTTTGACAGATATGCCACAGGTGCAAAAGAATACCCCAGTGGGTGGCCTAGGACCCTGAGGGCATATCTTTCTTTTTCTGTTGCATAGAGGGAGAGGGGACAGATTAGATCTGGGAGGTGTAGTGCTGGGGCCTGAAGGAGAGTCTAATGAAGCTGGTTGAATGACCTTGGCCAGCATTTTCTAGTTTTGTTTATGGGCTTTTTCATCTCTCCATGGTACACCTTAAAGGCCAGCACCAAGACTTCTTCCTATAGAGTTAGGGGTCCTCTCTCGAAGCACTTTAGCTTGGCCTTAATGTTGGGAAAACTTTGTGTAGGAGGAGTTTTTCTGTCCTGGCCACCTGCTCTGAAATAACTGGCAGTCACCTCCCAAATAACTGAGTTGGAGACATAATATAAACTATAAATGCTTGGTCAATAGCTCAGGCTTGTTACTACATAACTCTTTTAAATTAACCTATACTTTTTATCTATACTTTGCCACATGGCGCATGGCTTGTTACCTCATTTTTTTATACGTCCTGTTTTCTCAGCAGCTAGCTGGCATCTCCTCTGACACTGCCCTTCTTCATCCTAGCATCCTCACTTTGATCACCCCACTTATACTTTCTGCCTGGCTACTAGACAATCAGCATTTTACTAAACCAATTTGAGTGACAAATCTTTACTGTGTACAAAAGGGTTATTCCATAGCAATTCTGGGAAAAGAAATAGGTCATGAAGAGTTCTTTACCCTCTGGATATTCAGAGTCTAGATTAGCATACTGTAAGAGGGCCTTTGTAAGGCATTATTGAGACTGCTTTTCATGTTTGTCCTGGATGTCCTCTTGGAGTTTCTCATAGTTTACTTGTTTATGAGCTGCCTTATGGAGACCTGCCAGGAGGCAAGTTGTAAATTGATCTCTAGGTAGAATGCCCCCCCCCCAGTATTGTAGTTCCATTGGACATCCTTATTGAGGACCCTGGGTGTGCTGCATTAGTTTGATGGGTTTCATCTGCATGTGCTCTAGCCCACTCCCAAACTTACCCTTGCTCTTCAGGAAGTGGTTGTTAGTTAGAGTCACATATATGTCATGGAAAGTGAGAGTATAGGATTGGGTAATATATTGGAATTCTTTAATGAAAACAGAAGAGTCAGAGATCTAAGACCTTAGGCTTTTGTTTTTTGTTTTTCCTATTTGAGAGAGTTCACTTAATGAGAAGGGGACATGTATGCTGGCCAGGCCATTTACCCTGGCAACCTCCAGCAAAGGGAGACCCAGGGCCAGATTAGACAGGGTAGGGAGAGGTAGAAGGGGTCCCACAGTAGAGCTGAAGTGAGTAACAGGGGTACTGAAGGCTGCTGGCGGGGTTTGAGTGGGTGCCAGGGTAGTTAGAGCAGCCTATTACTGGAGAGGAAGAAAGGGGGATCAAAGGAACTGGAGGAAGAGAAGGAGCTGGGTTGTGGCCTGTAAGGGGGCGGGGAGAGCATTGCTCATTAGTGGGATGAAGAGTAGTGGAGGAATCATCTTCATCCAGGCATGACTTCAGCTGGTTCTACAATATACACCTTCTGCTGTTATTTTGCCCTGCTCCTGGATATACAGTTTCCCTGTGTGATTGTTTTGATTTCCATGGGAATCTTTTCATTATTTGTCACCTTCACATATTCCTTTTCTGCTCAAACCTGCTAGAAAAGTTTGAGAGTTGACATCAATATAAAAACACTTCTCATAGCTCAAAGGAGAAAAGAGATCATTTATTCTGGAACTAAACTTGAGTGACTATGGCATGGGAACACAGATTTAGGTTACCCCAAATTCCATGTTCCAGTATGATAACAGTTGAATGACGTTTTTATAATAACAGAATAAAGTAAGTCATAAATCCAGGCACTTTCAAATACATTGGTGGAAACATTACGTACATAGAATACAGCAAAGTCATGGCATTTTTAGCCTTTTGGTTGGTTGGAAACTAGGAGTCTATTTTTACATTCAAAAGTGTTTACCTGCTGGTCAGGAACATGTTAAGGTAGGAACAGAAGAGGGTAATAAATGGTTATTAATTGAGTTAAAGATGTTCCAAGATAATTTGCCTCTGGACTTACAACATTCGAACCTCTCCACATCACTGAAGTCCTAATCAGTTAATCAGCCTTGCAGGAGGTTCAGTGGAAGGTGCAATTCTTTTCAGGGACTTTCCTTCACACTGTTCAGCATTCCCCGTGAGCCTTACTTCCCAGTATCCCCAACCCTATAGATACTCATGAATATAGCCCAGCTCTGTGATTCAGAAGCAGAAGGGGTGGAATGACACTGTGACTTTTTCTATTCATACCCATCTCTTCGAATGGAGGCTCTCGGGGAAACTTATTTGGAATCCAACAGCCCTCCTGTCAGCTTAAGGACAGGCTTAGTGTTGTGCCAGGAGGAAAGGGAGCCAGAAGTAAGAGGTTTAATTCTTCCTGGTGACAGGGAAGGGAGATCTCTTTCACCCTATTTTCTCAGACTTTACTTTAGCAACCCGGTAATTCTAAGAACTTTCTGCTCCCTTTGAAATGTGTATAAATCCTTTTGAAGAGTTAAACGGGCTTTTTGTCTGCTTTAATACTCAGGAATGCCTTTCTCCAGGTCCTGAGAGTCCTTTCTTTGAAATGTAAATGTCAAGGGAGGTAGCACTCACCTCTCAATTTTCCCAAGAATGTACACTCCTAATTGCAAAATCCCTCCAGTAAAATGATTCAATTAGGTTTTTTGGGTTTTGTTTTTTGTTTTTTTTGTTTGTTTGTTTGTTTTGTGTGTGTGTGTGTGTGTGTGTGTGTGTGTTTTCTTCCGCACTAAACCCAGCCTAACACAAATGGCCTTCCCAGTTGTTGGATAAACTCTGCATCAATTGACAAATGCCATCAAGTCCTCTTCCTTGTGGACTAATGACTGCAGGTTCCGTTTGAAATCTGCACATGGTGGATGGGTTATATCTGCCTGGCTATTTGAAAGCATGAGACCTGTTTCTTTCTACCTCTGTAGGTTCTTAGTGGTTTGCCTGGTCCAGTTTAGTACTTTCCAATAACAAAGCTGTCATCTCTCTCTCTCTTTCTCTCTCTCTCTCTCTCTCTCTCTCTCTCTCTCTCTCTCTCTCTCTTTCTCTCCTCCTCCCTCCCTCCCTCCCTCCTTCCTTTCTCCCTCCCTCCCTCCCTAGATGGGTGTTGTAGGTTACAATAAAATTTTCTTTTAAATTATGTTTCTTTAGCAATGGGATCTCTGGTAGTGAGTGCCAGGTGAGGTCGCAGACAACAGTCAGCATCAATTGTCTGCCGTAGAAATATGAATTGAAGTCCCCCAGGAGGTGTGGGAGGAGGGGGAAGGGTGCCCCACCTATGTTAAATATTCTACAAAACTGATCAGAACTTCACGACTAGGAAGAGTTGGAATGTTACAGATTCAGAATCAAATTATTACAGGTATCTGATGCCCACCTCTGTGACTCCTACATTTTTGAAAAGGAGCGACCTAACAGATCGCTCTACCAACCCCAAACTAAGAATGTCATCAGACAGATTTGGAAGCCTTACAACAGAGGCACACCCATCTCCTTTCCTGCAACCCGCTTACCTGATTTTTTTCCAACAATGTACTTGTAACAATGCCTTGATTTATTATTTTCATTTGTTTTATAACCATAAAAACTTCATGAGACCATTTTCACATTGGAGCACACTATCTGGGTCAGCCTGAATCCATGTTCCTGGGCTCAAGGAAAGTGTCTCTTAAAGACTTTGAGGTGAGAGCTATGCTTTGTGTTGACAGAATTATGCAATGCTGAACACTACACCATCAAATGCCAGAGCATCCAGCCAAAATCTGATCACACCTACTCGAGCTGTACCAAGCCAGAACTGCCCATATCAGCCTAAGCAAACATAGAGCCATGAGATTTAGACACTGTTTTAGGTGTAGTTTATAACACAGTAAGGAATAATAAAATCCAGTGAATTTTGTCCTTGCAAATAAGAACTTGGCTGCTGTCATTCCCTCTTCCCTCTGTCTACAGGGCTAGGTAAGTACCCTGAGAGACATAACCCCTTTTCGTCTCTGAGCTCACCTCTTACAATGACTGCTATTTGTTGCAGAGTGTACTTACTAATACATTTCCCTGCTTAAATCTCTTTTGGACAGATTGATATTTAGATAAAATATAAACAACAAATTGGATGCAAGGAATGTCAATCAAACTGAATAGAATATTTTTTATCTAATAACTGCATCTCAAAAGTATTTGCTTCTGCTTGTTTACGCACACACTGCAGAAAATTTCCCCATGGTTTAAAACCCAAACACGTACATGGATGTTTAGAGAGGACTGAGATCATTTTATGTTTTCGAAACCATTTCTGTGCTCTGTCCTTGGTTCCTTGGACATTCTCCTCTGGGGCTTTCCTCAGGTGATAACGCTTTGGGCTTCTAATGTTCTCCTTCAGCACATTTTAATGATATGATTTAATGCCCCCTATCTTTTGATGATAGGGGCCTCTTTAATAAGCATCCATAGGACACTGTAAAGACTAAAACAAAATGATTAAGCAGAGGGGGGAAAAACACTACATTCCAGAGAGGCCCATCATCTCATCTCTCTGGAGCATCCATCTGTGTGTGTGACAATCACCAGATTATGTTTTTGCAGGCGCATGCTGTCCTCTGCTGTTTGGCTTTTCCACTCCCCTGGCAGATTACTGACTCAGAGGATTGAAGATGAAAGCCAGACATGATTTTCATGATTTCCCCCTGCATTAGTAAATGCCTTCTAGATGCAATTTCAAATTGAACTTTGGAAACTTACAGTTGCATTTTCTAGTTGGTGTGGATGCTTCCTGATGTGATTAGTCTCCCACAGTGAGGCTCTGCAAACGTGGGCTGGTAACATCTATATCCTGCCCTTCCCAATATCCCTTTTTAACCATCACCACCCCCATGTCAGGAGTCACCAAAGCAGCAGGGAAAAGATTGCTGCAAAGGAGACCAGTGTGTGAAAGAAAACCAGGCTGCATGACCTAAGCTCCTGAGAGCACATGGACTCTGGATCCACAGTTAGGGTGCCTGCATAGGACCGAGGTAGGCCTTCTGCATGTGGGTGACAGTTGTGTAGCTTGGTCTCTTTGTAAGGCTCCTAGCAGAGAGATCAGGACCTGTCCCTGGTGCTTAGCTGGCTTTTGAGAACCTGTTCCCCATACTTCACCTGACCTTGACACAAGGGAAGGAGCTCTGTCCTGCCTCAACTTCATGTACCATGCTTTGTTCAAGCCCATGGGAGGCCTGCCCCTTTCTGAATGAATACAGAGGAGGAGTGGATGGATGGGAAGGAGGGTAGATGGGAAGTGGGGGGGGTAACAGGGGGAGGAGAGAAGGGAGGGGAAACCAGTCGGTATGTAAAATAAATGAAAAAAATGTTATTTAAATAAAAATTTAAAAAGGAAAAACAAAACAAAAAAAAACAAAAACCCAGGCTGCAGCACATGGTCCAAGACATTGCCTTATATCTGGCTGGCTGAATTCTCTGATTTACTGAGTTACTCAAGGAGCTTGGAATAATGACCTAGTGATGGGAAATGCAAAGTACTTCAGCAATTCAGAGAAGGCCGATGAGAGAGGCAGGACTGGGAGAATTCATTCACAGTCATGGCAGTTGCATATGAGGGAAGAACCTAGCATGAATTTGAGACTGCTGGGAAGCTTTGAAACAGTAAGAATGTAGTGGATCCCTGGGACACAGATGGGGAGGTGGGGAATGGACGGGTAGGTTTCTGATGGTAAAGTGTTGAGTCAGTGGCACTTTGCATATTGTCCTGTCCAAGGAAACACTGACAACAAAAGCATGCTGCTTCTGCTCTCCCCCTACCCCCATCCCCCACGCCCCCACCCCAGCCAAAAAGGCTTTATTTACATTTTAAAGAAAGTTTTAAGGACATAAAGATAGAAGTTTGAATTCTACCTTTTATATATATAGCCTCACAATAGTAAGAACAAATCAGAAAATAGCAAGCTTCAACCCTCATTTAGTTATACTGCTTTAGTGTCATATACTGTATATTGTTAATAAAATCCATTCCAAGAAATGCAGTTTGTAGATGTAATCAATCGTCTTATTAAAATAAACACAGAGCCAATGTAAAAGAGAAAGCCGAGAGGTCAGAGCTCAGAGATAAAATCTTACCTCCTGCAGTGCTCCTAACTTCCCCGCGAGAGAGCTACTTCCTGTTTGTCTGTGTTTAAATAGTCTATCTGTTCTGCCTTCTCATTGGTTGTAAACCCAACCACATGACTGCCTCATCACTGCCTGTAAGTACCGCCCTCCAGGTCTTAAAGGCATATGTCTCCAATACTGGCTGTATCCCTGAACACACAGAAATCTACCTAGCTCTTCTAACCATCACGCTCTTGCTATGGCTCTAATAGCTCTGACCCCAGGGCAACTTTATTAACATAAAATTAAAATTACATTTCAGTACAAATAAAATATCACCATAGCAGTTGGAAGTTTCTCCAGTCCCATCAGCCCGGCGGTCCTGCAGCCCACTTATAAAATAATCACTCAGAAGTTTATATTAATTAAAACTGCTTGGGCATTAGTTCAGGCCTACCACTGACTAGCTCTACACTTAAACTCAGCCCATTTCTGTTAATCTGTATGTCGTCATGTGTTCCGTGGTTTACCTGTGTGCCATTATATGCTGCTCCCTGGATGGCAGGCTGGTGTCTCCCAACTCTCAGCCTTCCTCTTCCCAGAATTTTTCTTGTCTGCTTATCTGGCCTATACTTCCTGGCTTGCTACTGGCCAATCAGTATTTTATTAAACCAGTGTACAAGCTGTAAAAGACTCAGACTAAAATAGTGTTCGATCTTTTGGTAGAACATTCTTGAACTTTGAAAACAATTTTCTGAAGGACCTGCTTGTAACCAGCTGGTACTGAGGGGATCATGTACAGACTTTGCCAAGGTTGGTGGCATGACAAAAGACTACAAAATATAGAGTCTGGTGTTCAAGGACAACCAGCTTTCAGTTTTTAGTTAAGACCAAAGTGATTTGACAATGGTAATGTTCAAAGATTCTTGATAAACCAAAGACATGTGTTTGAAAGCAAATAATGTTAGATGTGGATGAATTATTTTGCTGGGAGAAAATTGGTTACTGAACAGAAAAGAGCAAAATAGTATTCAAGAGTTTCAGCATTTGTAAAAGTAGGTTATCACTAATTATAAGCAATATGGGTCCAGAATGGGAAACTAATAAAATGGATGTAGAAATACTCTATGAAGTAATTTGTATTTTTTTATATTTCTACTCATTGGAAGGCCTAGGACATATGATTTAACTGCAGAATTACAACCACAAGAGGCAAAGAGGAAGAAAAAAGAGAAAAAAAGGTACCAAAGAAGGAAAGAAACAGGAGGCAGGGAAGAAGAAGGTACAGAAAGATGAGCAGGATGGTTGGAAGACTTTGAAATGAAGTTGATGTGCACCTGCAGGAATGAGACATGGAGTCTGGAGAACAGAACACACAGACAGCATGAGAAATGAACCACGTCAAAACAAAGGGAACAGGCTGTTCAGACAGTAGTTATATATTTAATACTTACCTTGTATCCAAATGTGTAGAAAAGCCAATATGGTCCTTCCCCTGTGGAATGGTAAGTACAATAAAGGAAACAGGTTCCTTTAAAGGCTACACAGCATTCAAGGGTTTTGCAATACTCTGATGATGGTTTGGGATAGTTAGTCTGGACCATAACATCTAAGCAGCTTGTGGTTATCTGCAAATGCTCTACATGCCGCTTAGATAGATGAGGATACTGAGAAATTACTTAACCAATATGAATATCAGACGTGAACCTGTTAAATGTTAATGATGACAGTACCTAATCACATGTTCTGAAAAATCTATACAAGCTATGAAGTATTATGACCCATGCCTGTCATATGCCCGAGCTCCACATTCAAAATCTGTGAAGAGTTTATCTAAATTTTTTGTTATTAATTAAAACTCAGGAGTCAAATATTGGGGTAAAAACCTGATTGATCAGAGAAGCAGTGGAGAAGCCACCAGTGACCTCTCTCCCTCCTTTCCTGGTCCAAAAGGGCTGAGAATCTTTCTAAGGCCCTCCCTACTACTTTCTGCATGTATCTTGGGTCCTCCAAAACCTCTATGGCTAATTCTGGTCAGCTAGTTGCTAACTCTGCCCCCTGATTCAAAGTAAACTTTATTGGAAGTCTTATAATGTCAGTGTGAACAAATATCCTGCAACAAATCTGTCTTCATTCAAGAGCCAGAAGACAAAGATCTCAGTCTGTCTGTAATAAGCCTCCTTTCCTAAATAGTTACTGATGACGAAATACACCTTTTCATCATCCTTTTTGTTCAGGCAGCATTTGGCTCCTACCTGCAATCTTTGCCAAGTTTACAGGATAGTAAAGGACAGGAAGAAGTGAGCAGGAAATTACCATCTAGACAGAAATGTGATTATGAAAATTTATATAGAACTTATGAGTCAGAGAGTCTGATTTCCACGGAAGAAAGCAAAGCAGAGTCCCCACCCCTGCCAAATGTTACTCCCAAGGCATTTATTACACTTCCTCTACCTAACCTTTCATTATTCTGAAAGCTTTCTAAAATGCAACTACTCAGACCAGGTGATTACAGTGTTCCCAGAGTTAGAAACTGTGGCCTTCCTATCAAACACTGGCCCCCACAGGAGGCCATAGAGGCCTGGACGTCTGTAAAGACAGACAGGAGGTGCCTACACTTTTCCTCTTGGCTCCTCACACTTCTACACGCATTCAGCCCCCTGTGGATTTAAAAAGCATTCCTTCTACTCCAGACACAAGTGCCTAACTATCTGATGGTGAGAGACGAGGGTGCAGTTCCACCCTGGACTTTCATCTTCTTCACCCAGAAACCTCACCTCAATGAATATGACTGGCATCTGTCCAGTGCACTCCTTCTCTGTAGACTCTCAGCCAGCTAGGCCAGCCCCTCCCTGCCCCTTATCTTCTCCATCTCCTCTGCCTCCTTAGGTCACCATGGCAACCATCATTTCAGCACAGTACCCCAGCTTCCTTCTGCAATATGTTAAAATCCTATCCTTGAAGGTAATGGCTTTGGAGGTGGTGAAGATAAACTACTCATAAACAGGGTTAGTGTCCCCAAAACAGAGATCCCAAGGCCAAGCATGTGGTGCACTCCTTTCACACCAGCACTTGGAAACCAAAGGTAGGCATATCTCAGTGAGTTTGAAGACAGCCTCATCTACAAAAAGAGTTCCAGGACATCCAGGGTCACATAGAGAGACCTGTCTCGTAATAACCAAGTAGATAGATAGATAGATAGATAGATAGATAGATAGATAGATAGATAGATAGATAGATAAGTGATCCCAGGAAGAATCCTTGTTCTTTCTGCATATGAGGACAACAAAAAGATGAACATTCGTGAATCTGAAAGCAGCCCCATACCAGATATTGAACCTGTTGGTATAGTGATCATGGACTTTATAGCCTCTGGAACTATGAGAAATCTATTTCTGTATTCATAAGCCATACGGCTTATGGTATTTTGTAATGTCAGGTGGAGCAGAGGCATGTGTCAACATGGTAAGGGGAATACAATAATGGAGGTAACACACTCCCTGAACACAGTGGAGTGGAGCTTATCCCTGCCTCCAGCTTCTGAAGGGAACCCAGCTGTCAGCAGAATTCTAGATGAGGTAAGTGGGTAGAAAGAAGCTGTTTAGTGCCAGGTATTGGGAAGATATTTCTGGTAGAGAGAGCATGGGCCAAGGCTAGAAAGCAAGAGACCTTTGAGAAGGTTATGTCATGAGAAGGTTATGAGAGCTGGGACATTTTTGTTTGTTTGTTTGTTTTGTTTTGTTTTGTCATTTTGTTTTGCTTTTTTTGAGATAGGGTTTCCCTGTTTAGCCCTGCCTGCTCTGGAACTTATTATGTAGCCCAGGCTGCCTTGAACTCACAGAGATTCACCTGCTTCTGCCTCCTGAATGCTGGGATTAAAGGCATGTGCTATCACACTGGGCTTTGGGCTGGAGTTCCAATAAAAAGCCAGAAAAAAATGGCAGAAAAGACTAGGCTATATGGAGACCCAGGAAACATCCAGGCCGTGGTGTGTTCATAAGTTCATTCTAAGGACTTGAAATTTACTTAACAAGCCACGAGGCACCAAGAAAGAATGTTTATCAGAGAAGCAACATGTCAAGATTTGTATTGGAGGAGGGTGGAGGATGTATCAGGGTGGATGCTCCCCTTCAACTAATTTTAAACCCCTTGTGGCCTCTCTCTAATCAGCAAAGGGCAAGAAATGACTTAAGAATCTTAGACAGTCACCACTGCTTTTATATCAGTTTTATGACTTTCCATAACAAAATGCCACAGGCTAGATGACTTTGACAACAGAAAAGCTATTATCTCTCAGTTGGGGACTAGGTTGGTTTCACCTGAGGTCCCTTTCTGCTTCAATATGGCTTCCCTTTTGCTGTGCTTTCATGATCCTCCCTTTATAGGCTTGTGCTATGATATCCTCTAGGATACCAGTCAGATTGAATTATGGTCCACTCCAATGACCTCATTTTAATTTACTTGTTTGTTTAAGAGCTGTGTATCTAATTAATCACACTCTGGGAGCACTGAAGGTTAAGGATGTTAACATACGAATTTCAATTTATCTCACAAGAGCCATGGACTCTAGAATCGCTAGATTCTATCACTTGATGCTAGAAGAGCGATCTCAAAGAACTTTTAGGTTTGTAGGCTCAAAAAATCATTTTCATGTACAACCCAAGTCCAACCACTCCATGAGTTTTCCGTTGTCTTCTGTAAACATCTGATGCAACTTCTTCCCTAATTGTATTCCAACTCTCTTTAGACTGTAGCTGTTCTACTCTTTAAGACTATAAAAGACAAAGTCTCTCTATTAATATTCTGAAATTTCTGCTAGCCCAGGCTGAGGCCAAGGAGTTGATTGATCCAATGAAGTGTGAGGAATGGTCCCTAGTCCTGTTCAGAGGATTGTGAAGGCAATTCAGACAGAGTTATACTACTGTGATGGTGGATATTGTATGAATCAATAGCTACTGATGCATATACACGGTGCCATATGATTACCAGAAATCCTAGTAATTGCTAAGACTTGTTGAGTACTTCACCTTAGGCTAGCTTCACAGTTGTGAGGGCCAGTAATATATCCCAGAGTAGGAAGAAAAAGACACAATGAAAAGGAAGAAAATATCCAAATCCTACACTCTTCAATGACATTCTCAGTTAATCCTTCATCATTTGCTCCAGCGACAACACATGCCTAGAAGGAATAATGAGCCAATGATGAATCCTGACAGATCTTACAGGACCTCTCACATCTGGAGAATGAGTTAGAAACAGATACCTGGGACAGACATTGAACAGTGACTAATTGCCACATTCTCAGACCCTAGGACTGATTGTTAGCTTCCTAGCATATGGCCTTCAGATACAGCCTGGAAAACCAGTGTGATGGTGAATTTAATATTATCTTGACTGTGCTACAAGATGCCCAGACATTTATTCAAGTATTACTCTGGGTATGTATGCAAGGGGGTTTTAGATAAGATTAACATTTGAATTTTAAACTGACTAAAGATATTGCCTTCCCCTGTATGAGTTAATCTGAGCCAATCATCTAAAGACTTAAACAGAATAACAAGACTGAGTATCAGTCCTGTCTGGCTGATTGAACTGGAACACTGATATGATCTTACCCCTGAAGTAGAGCTTAAACCTTTGGCTGTCCAGCTTGCTGACTCACATTGCAGACCATGGGACTTTCCTGTCTCTACAGTTGTGTGAGTCAATCTTTAAAATAAATAAATAACCCCTATCGGTTCTACTTTCTAAGGAACTCTCACCAATATTCCAATCATGAGATTCTGTATGACATCAGTGACCTGTTACCCAGAGGAAGCAGAGTGACTGATGAGAGTAACCTCTGAGGCCACACAGAAAGCAATGATCCTAAGTAGTGACAGTAGCTTCTCTTCCCCCGAGGACAGAAGGGGAACACAGCCTGCTACTTCCTGATGATGACTTACTCTATGCCAGAAGCTGTTCCACATTTTTAGACACATATGACACAAAACCTCTAACTCCATTTCACTGTGTTTAATGAATACACATATGCATACACAGGACAAGCCAATACCAAATGTCTGGAATCAAAACATTTAGCCCAACAAGGACTTGTCTAGCAAGGAGTCAACCTGTTGGGACAAACTAACCTCTCCAGCACATTTAGTCAGTAATTAAAAAGGAAATAAAGTTGCAAAGTTGAGTTTCTAGCTTCTTGTGGAAACAGAAGTCCCGTTGACTCAGCGCTTACAGTTTCATATGACTATAGTCAACCCATGATAAGGAGCTCCCCTACTAGATTCAATTTCTCACTTTCACTTGACCACATGTTCCAAAAGTTTGCCTGTCTTTCCATGTCTCCCTGGTCCTGAACTATTCTGAATCGACTGTTCTCTGGATGTTGAACACAACTTAGACTCCTTCAGGTGGCTTTGGCTGTCTTCCTATCTACCCTTCTTCATTTCAGTGATACAGAGTCCCTCATGACTTCCATGCTTCTGAACTTGGTTCTGTTATGCTCCTTGCCTGGAGGAGGAAGGATAGATTGAGTGCTACATTCAACCGAAGTTTTCATGCATGTAAGAATTGGACTAGACTAAACTAAAGGACAAATCACACACAGATATCTGCATAGTTTTAACCTACTCATGCAAAGGGGAGAAGTGAGGTGTAAACATGGTTAATGGAAGAAACATTTCTGTTCTACACCTATTGTTGTTTCCTTACAAGTAAAAGGAATTCTAAAGCAGAAACACAGGCTTTCCCCAACCTTCATTTGCTCTTCCTAGAGGATAAACACATGGGCATTTCAGGGAAAAAAATAAAGTCCAGTTCTTTCAATTCACTTTTTCTCCAAAATTCTGGTTTGCTGGGGGTGTGAGTTGGAAGTATTTTGTCTTGGTGTATCTCAGATATGTGTGTTAAAGAACCTGCCCCACCCCCTTTATTTTAAAGTTTCATGTTCTCAGCTTTAACTGTGTTAGATTGGTAGCTCAATGTGTCAGACTATTTTCATAAAACGGCTGCTATTCCTTCTCCTATTCATCTATGCAAAATAGTCCCTACAGTTTCTAGAGACAAAGAGGAGTATAAATTTGGATGGGCCATAAGATGTCTGGGCACACATTTTCTGTTTTAATAATCTTTATTTCTCTGTTTATTTCATTCATTCTGTATGAGACAATTGCCAGCTTTGCCCATCAAGCATGTGAGCTTCTCCAGAGATGAGGCAGAATCCACTCCTTACCCTGAAATCGGAGGCACCAAGATTTCACTTTTCTGTCCTCTCCTGCAGTGAGATAGTACTTGAGAACTTGAAACAGAAGTTTCCTCTAACCACAAAAGCTGATCAGTGGTGTCTCGGGGTTTCCACATGTCCTATACATGAGCTGCTTTTGTCATTGTCATGACAAACTATCTGGCAAAAGCTCTTTAGAGAAGGAGGAGTTCATGTTCGCTTGCAGACTAAGGGAACAGTGTTCATGGAGGCAGAAACAAGTGTCTATTTGTCACATTTCATCTAAAGGTATGAAGCAGAAAGAGGTGAAATTTGGTGCTCATCTATCTTTTTTTTTTTTTTTTTTTCCTATGTAGGACTGACCTCTAAATCATGGGATGATAGTATTCACATTCAGGGTGGGTCTTGTGTCCTCATTAAGCCTCCCTGGAAATGCTCTCATATCATCAAAGACTCTGTATCTCTTAGGTGATTTTAAATAGAATCAAGTTGATAAGGATGATTGGCCATCACACTCTTCAGCAGAGCATCACAGAGAACATTGCTTCCTCATAAAAATCTCTTCTTTGGCAATAAAAGAAGGAAAGTGAGACATTAAAGGAACCTTGCCCTGTATCCTATTACCTGGGGTCTCCTGGCTTCTGGAGCAGTGACAGGCTTTTGAAAACACAATTATGATGCCAACTGGACTCTCTTGTGAGTCTGAGTTAGAACTGTGTGTGTAGAGCTGTAACACACTCTTAGGTAGATAATAATGCACGGCTGTTTCTTCTATAGCCAGGGTACACTGCGTTTCATTTCCACAGCTCTGGGATGTAATGGCTTAAACAATTTAGTGTTCAAATGACAAATGTTTCTCCTAAGAACGATGGCATTTTTTTTAAAGGAGCTATTTCACCATCTGCCTATTTAGACTTTTCCATTATAAGTGCTGGGGAAAATGAGATCTAGGATGTTGTTTGTGGTAATTAATTATGATAAAGTAGGGAAGACTGGACTGATTTATCCCATAGTGGGGACAAGGTAGGCTATTTCAAAAGCTCAGGGGGCCTACTATGGTAGTTCTTTGTTCTACCGCTTTGGATGGCAATTAAAGTTAATGGAACATAGCAGCAACCAGTGTGGGCAGAACATGAATGATGTGCTCCTTGGGAGTGAAAATCGATGTCTTTGAGTAAGTTCAGGACCCTGAAGTTCAGAGATGCTAACTGAGGTCAAAGATGCCAGCAAATAAATTCTCATCAATTCATAAACCCCAACTGTGGCCCTATAAATAATTAGTAGCTAATTCTCCTTGGTGCTATGCTCTCATTGCCTTTCATGTATACACACATAACAGCAATTTCCCTCTTGTCCCCTGCCCTCCATTGTTTTATGAGACAGGTGTGATGATCTACATCACTAATTATTTTCACAGAAAGCAGAATATTGAGAAGAGGATTCCAACTGGACAGGAAAAACGGAATTGGAGTTAGATGGGAAATGGAAATGACTATGTTGGCTTCCTCATGAGAGGGATATAATTGGCCAATTTTATCAGCAAAAATATGGTAGAAACCAAACAGACATGTTGACATTGAGCAACCAAATGGGCATTTTTGCCTGCCTGATATCTTAAACTTTCCTATATATAAAGAATTGTTGCAGTTTAGATGTCTCCCAGTGATTGATGTTAAAAGGTTAGTTCCAAGGGTGGACTTTTGGGAAATGGTGGGACCTTTAGAAGATGGAGTCCAGTGAGAGGTCCTTTGGTGACTGAGGCATGCCGTTGAAAAGGACTGTGACCCTGACTTTTTCTCTTTGCTTTCTGTAACGAGGTCAAACTCATGATCTTTGCCATAATCCCCTGATACCACCAGAAGATGCTCAGTCTGAAACTGTCAACTAAAGAAGTCCTTATGCTCTGTAAATTAATTAATCTCAGTATTTTGTTATTGTGATAGAAAGCTGACTAACAGAGGGATCCACCCCTAAAAAGCAGTTCCTTCCTTCTACCAGGATCCTAAACAACAGCTCTATGTTTTCCCACCTATTTCAACAACCAAGAGTTTGACCTCAGACCTGTCTCTACCAAACTCTTAAACAGATTATAGTGAAAAGGCAAAGAAGGCAGGTACCCCCTTTGCATGTTTGCTTGGGATCGGTGACAGTAGACACACAAGAAGGTACTGTTCAAAACCAGTGAGCAGGGCTTAGAAAAGCATTACCAGGGGAGCAGACAGTAACCCTGTAACCCTACATTAGGCCATTTTTGTGTTACTAGATCCCTGGGTTGAAACCTTGAGCTTTCCTGACTATTCTAGGATTTATCCAGTATCTTTAAGTGAATTTTTTTCACTTAAATCTATGGGGTGTGGTTTCTGATTATTGAATTTAGTACAAGACTGATACATAGCATTCACTTTATAAGTATTTATCATGTATCAGGCATTGTTTGATACTAATGACATACTGCTGCCTACATACAGTTTACACTCTGAAGGGGGAAGTAACAACTGAGTAATATGAAAAAATGTATTGGGAATGGATTCTGTTCATGTTTATGATTTTTCAAAGCCCATAACATTACTTTCTCTTGCTACTGAAGCTTAAGTATTTAAACTGTAAAGGAAGAGGGGGCAATCTTATTTACAAGTAGGAACTGGGTGAATTTGATCTTAATGGTATCTTCTCCTTTTATATTTGTCTATAGTTTCTACAGCCTCTGTAATTGGCATGCATTTCTTTTAAAACATCTTTTCCTCTAGACAGACTGTACTTTATTCTCCAGCTGGAACCATTGGAAGGCTCAAAGATTGTTAGTTAATGCAATAGAAAACCACTTTCCACTAGCCTACATCCTTATAAAATCAGTTGGAAACTGCTGTTAGTTTATGGAATCTTACACTAAATTTATTAACGTGTCTTGATATGATTTAGAAAATAGGCTTTGGCTTTTTGTAAGTATGGTAAGGCAGGTCAGACCATGCTAAAGCCAGTCTTATTGAACATTAGAATGAATAACTCTGGGGCCAACCTACTCTTTAAAAGTTTTACAATTGAATTAGATCATTTTTAGACTGATTAAATGTCTAAACTCTGGCACCTACCTAGTTAGATAAAGTTCTATTGCCTTATGTTTGTGGATATGAAAAATATATCCACAGCAATCAGTGACATTTCCCAACTTCCCTTCCCCTACAGTCTCTATTCTTCGAGCTGTGTTTGTTTATCTGAGTCATCTAATGGCCCCTTATGTTCAGACTTCTGTATACCACCAAGCTTGCCTTTTGTGGTGCCATTAAAAGTGCCACACTTTACTGTGGTTTGGTATAATTAGCTGAAAGTCAAGTTTAATATCAAAATGGAGTGGGGGTTTTATCAGCCATTTTTCACATATCGGTGGGGATTGTCCTGGAAGACCATCCTGTCTTTGGGAGGTTTTACTCCTTTTGATTTTGCTCACAGATCTCTGTTACTAGAGCCTTTTTTTCTTTCCAACTTTTCTTGCTTCATTTGTTTATAGACTACTAAACCAAAGATGCTCAGATATTACCAGTGAACTTCACTGGAGACTTCTATAAATTATGAAGATTTCCAGGTTTCTTTAAAAAAAAAAAAAAAGCAACCCCAACTACCGTGACATTGACAATTGGAGATAAAATCTTCATATTAAAAGGGAAGTTACACTTGGAAGCTCTCACCTGTGTTGTATTGTAATTCCCCCAAGAGATTTGTGTGCTTTGCTTCTTATCAAAACCCAATAAATCAAGCAAGATGGCGGGCACATTGAGCAGAGAGGGCATCACTCAGCTCTCAGCCTTAGTCCATGATCCTTTCCTTATTTTCCCATGACATCTTAGGCAAAAGTGCTCACCCCCAATGCTGTAACTAACTTCTGGCTTTCTGTGTCACTAGTTCACATTCTAGATGAACAACGGACTGAGCTAAGGCACGGGCCCAATGTCTCTCTAGATGAAAGTGTTCTATTGCCCACTGCCCATAGAGAGACCTTCACTGGACAGATGTTCATCTCAGAAAGTCTGGTGGCATTAAGTGTGTTTGTCACCTCAGACAGATCTCTCTGTACATGTTAGTGTGAATGCACAAATGTGTGTCAGTGCATGTACATGTGTGTATGTGCATGTGTGTGCAGACCAGAAGTCAGTGTCTTCCTCAGTCATTCTCCATCTCAGATTTTGAGACAGGTTTCTCAATGGGACCTGGAGCTTACCAATTTGGCAAGGCTGACTAGCCAGCAAGCCCTAGGAATTCTCCTGGCTCTGCCATCCTTAGTGCTAAGGGTGTAGGTGTGTACCACCACACCTCCCTAGGAAGAGGTGATAGGGGTTCAAACTCAGATGCCCATACACGAAGCCATTTTTGACTGAGACATCACCTGAGCTCTAGCCCAAGATCCTTTGTTAAGATGTTCCTCCTCAGACAACAAAAATATTCATGTAATAACATAATCAAATATAAAGTAATTCACATTTATTTTTTAAACAATTTAACAATAATTTGGTGGTAGAATATTATTCAAAATCAGTAAAACAGTTCACTTAAGAAAAATTCCACTGACTAAATAATATGCCACCCACTTTGCAATATGCTGTTTTAAAATTTAAGCTCAAATAAAAACTCCAAGTGGTCGTGTAATTGAAGTACTTCAAGTTCTGCTTCTTAGTCATGCTCCGTCACTATTTATTTCAGATCCACTTTTAAATTGCAGGGATATGTTGTGCCACAGAGTTTGAAGACAGAAGGTGAGTCAGAATGGCATTTGAACAATTCAGAACCATTGTAAACTGACATGTTCCTCAGAAGGAACATGTTCCCATGTACAGTAAAGACTCATAGCCGGGCGTGGTGGCGCACGCCTTTAATCCCAGCACTCGGGAGGCAGAACCAGGCGGATCTTTGTGAGTTCGAGGCCAGCCTGGGCTACCAAGTGAGCTCCAGGAAAGGCGCAAAGCTACACAGAGAAACCCTGTCTCGAAAAAACCAAAAAAAAAAAAGACTCATGCCTCCCTTTCTTCGTCCTGTTTGTCCTCGCTCCCTTCCTTTTTCTCTTTCTCGTTCCTTTCTTTATCCCTTCTCTTCCCTCTCCTCCTTTTCTCTTCCCCCATTTCTTCCCTCTTTTCTCTTCTTCCCGAGACAGGGGATGGATGCAATGTCTTATCTCAAGCCTTCAGTTATCTTGCTTCAGCTTTCCAAGCAGCTGGGCTGCAGGAATGTGCCACTGAAACCAGCTAAGTTCCAATTTTATAACTGGGAGTTCTTTAAAGTGACTTCCATATAAAACAGTGAATTAAAGGATAAGCACTGAAAATATGCTAATCACACATAACATTTCAGAACTCAACAATAACCAAAGAAATTAATTAGAACCAGACAAACAAAAGACTTTGCCAGAGAGTATTTTATTGCTGAAATTGTTTACAGCAGTCAGCATAGAGTCATACTAAAAGAGCAGGCAGAGTTTAAATGGTTTTGTTATTACTGTTAGGGTCTCTGTAAGGTGTGTACTACTTTGTAGGCTCCATCTGAAATTGACCTGCCTACTGGCAGCCTAGAGAAGCCACCCAAGTCCCTATGTAATAAATAGTTCTCTGTACTTGACTCTTTTTCCCAGAATACTTTTAAGTCGCTTTACAGCAGTACAGTTTTTAATTATATGTTTGTTCAAGTACTTGTTTAATGTCTGCCTAATCATACTGCAGTCACTGTGAATTAGTGGCTTTGTGTTCCAGCACCCAACAGGGTACTTTACAGTACACTTAGTATAATTTTTTAAGATTTTATTTTAAATATGTGGTGTGTGTGTGTGTGTGTGTGTGTGTGTGTGTGTGTGTGTGTGTATACACATGCACGGACATGTCTTCATGCATTCATGTGTACATGTCTACACACACACACACACACACACACACACACACACACACATATATATAATATATATATATATATATATATATAAGAGAAGAGAGAGAGAGAGAGAGAGAGAGAGAGAGAGAGAGAGAGAGAGAGAGAGAGAGACGTAACAAATATATCCCATTGGACTTGTAAGGTCAGAAGACAAGTTTCAGGAGTTGGTTCGTTCCTTTTACTGTCAGACCTGGGGATCAAACTCAGGCCATCAGGCACACAGCAAGCACATTTCCCTACTGTGCCATCTTCATCAGTGATGAAGAACAAGAGAGAAACAGTGGTGAAGCAACAAGGACACAGCTGCATTCACAGAATCTGCACTTCCTGAGTTCTACACAAAAATTTAAGACACTTTCAGGTCCCTGTTGGGAACTGAGTGAATTTCCTAAGCTTAACTAGAGTACCCAAAAGGATGTGTCCTGGAGAGTATGGCCAATTCTCAAGTGTAGAGCCCTTATTGACATGTCCAATTTCAGAGAGCCTTGGCTTCATTAAACATGAAGGGAGATTTTTGTACAGCAGGTATTTGGAGGAAGAATCTGGCATCCTCTATTGCACCACAAACTTAGAGTACCAGTGAGTCCTTATTGGAGGTATCAATTTCTCAAGGACTTTAAAGATCTATCTCTTGGGGCAGGGGTGGTGGGTGGTGCTCACCAACTAATAGACTCTTAAGCTAAAGAGAAATCAGCAAGACAATGACCAATTAGAGTGAAAGAAGGAGGAGGACTCCAGGGGCCAGCCACCTAGCTACACAGCATGACATGGAGTAAGAGTAAGATTTACAGAAGTAAGAGAATGGGAAAAGCCTAGAGGCAAAAAGTAGAAGGGATAATTTTAAATTTTGGAAAGCTGGCAAGAAACAAGCCAAGCTAAGGCTGGGTATTCATAATTAAGAATAAGCCTCCATGTGTGATTTATTTGATTTATTTGGGATCTGAGTGTCAGGTCCCCCACAAAAGACCAAAGACCAAACAACAACAACAGATTGAAACAAGATGGCTGCTTGTTCTAAGCTTATTCCACTCTGTTCTTCTGATTTAGGTTCAGGGTTAACAGAGCCATGTTCAAACTAGGTTGATATTTTGAGAACAATCTTCTGGACATCTTTTGTTGTACTAATTGTACAGAAAGAGAGATTAGCAAGTGAGATATGTGAAAAAGAGATCCTTCTGCTAATATCTTTGACACACTTCCATTTTATAATCCCAACCTTTTGAGTTTGGGGAATTTCTGCCCATAACCCACATATCCTTATAATAAACTCTCTCCCTTTTAAATGCTAAGTTTTAAGCTAGCTTAAAATGATTACTGGTAATTGCAAAAGAAAGTCTTTTAGATGTAGATTTTTTTTTAATCTAGCAGATTGTCTTATTTTGATAGGCAATAAATAATGGTTCTCAGATCTGCTAATTCTGTCAACACTAGGTAAATTTCTTTTCTCCATATTTAGTCTAAGAAAATGTTAGTTTTGACATACATTGCATTTATTATTTCATGCAGTGTTTCTCTCCAATTGTGAAATACTGGGCTTAACTAGTCTTTTTGGAAGGAATAAACTCAGTAATATAGTCCATACCTATTTAAAAAGAACATAGATTTACATATGATACTATGGAGTATTTTCTTATAATACAAATCAGAGTTTAGGCTTTTTTACATTTAAGTATTCTTCTGAGTTTAGCTGAGCATATCATTATCAGGAAACATTGTTTTTCATGTTAAAGGTAGTCAAATATTTAGGCTTATCAATGTTTAGTAGGGTGTGTGCAAACTTGTGTCTGTACGTGTGTGTTTGTGTGTGACAAAGGTTAGCCAAAGTGTTGTTCCTCAGTTACCACCCACTTTATTTTATGAGTCAGGGTTTCTCGTGGCCTGGAGCTTTTCAAAGGCTAGGCTGGCTGACCACCAAGACCCAGATATTTCCATTCTTTACCTCCCCAGAGCAGAGATTACAAGTGTTTACCAGATTTCTCATGTGGGCTCTGGAGACAAAACTCAGGTAGACATGAAGTACGTGTGAAGCTCTGTATTGACTGAGTCATCTTCTCAGTCCCTATATTTTTGAGCTTTAACATATTTTATATCTGCTTAAATTCATAGCATTCTGGGCTTTTGGTTTTGTCTTTTGCTTAATTTAATTTCCAACCATGTCTCTCAATGTCAGTTGGAAGCAGTCAGATGATGAGAGCTGGTTTCTGCATGAGTCAGTCATACCAATGCTCCCAGCTCTAAACACACTTTATTGCTATTATTACAGACCCTGATTTAGAGACATATTTCTACTATTGGCCTCATTACCTACATCAAAGCTTTTTGTTTTAATGCTGCATTATACTGTGGTCTTTTAAAAAACAATGTAGGCAACGATTGGGAATACAGACTTTTATTAAAACTGAGCAACCTACGTCCTACTTATAAGGACAGCTGCGTGGACTGAGGGTTGCTTAAGGCACAGTGACAGACAGCTACTACAATGCAGACACTTGGACCTCTCCAAAGCTTACAATTTTCAACTGATATCAAACACCAGAAAAACTAAATATAAAAGAAAAAGGAAAAAAAAACTGAGACTAAAATAAATCCAATTTTATTTATTTATTTATTTATTTATTTATTTATTTATTTATTTATGTGTTTGTTTGTTTATTTATTATTGACATGACATCTTGCTATCTTTCTTAGGCTGGTCTCAAACTCTTGGGGTCAAATGGTCCTTTTATCTCAATGTCCCAAGTAGTTTGTACTAAATGTGTGCCATCATACCTGACTAATTCTTATGTTCATAAAACAAACATCTAAGTTGAAAATCTAGGACATGAAGAGAACCACAGAACACTCAAAGTGCTGTCCATAATATTGCCTACTGTTTTTCTAATAACAGTGGTACACAAATAAGATTCCCCACAATGGCTTCAGCCATCTTCTTGTGAGATCTTATTTTATTTTGCTTTTTTTTTTTTCATGTTTCTATTCAAGTCTACTACTCTTCTATCCCATGTCATTGGATATGAATATGACATGGCTGTAACTGGATTTCTACTAAAGCATATAGTACTTAGCTTTATGTCTACCCCATTTCCCAGGTAAATATGATTAATTGTGATTATATCTAACTATAACTGTATTGCCTTGAGGCAAATCTAATAGACAGCTCTTCTACCCAACATCCCAGTTATAATCGAGACCTTGGTATCACAATCAAGCAACAAAAATTCCATATTCTATTGGAGGAAGTATCTGAAAACTTATTTTTCAGACAGAGAAGACCATAAATGTATGTAGAATTTATTGGAAACAATGGTGAATGGTCACAACTTTCTATTTCTACCTCATTCCCATGTGAGAGACAAATGAACAATTATTGTGATTGTAATTTGACTTCCAGCCTATAGACAAAGAGTCAATACAAAGCCTACCAGCATTCTGGAAGGAATTAGAAACCAAGGGCAAGTATGCTTCTTCTTCTGCATGGTCTGAGGATTCCTTCTGTAGCACAGATCAATTGCCAGAGAGACAACTGTCTCTTTGTCCATATAACCTGCATCTACATCTCCTGTGGGGCCCATGTGCTCTTCAGTTAACTCTGCAAACTGTGGTTAAGAGCTGAGGTTTGGGGGCAGGGAGATGCGAACTCGAATGTCAAGGCCATTACTCACTTGTATGACCTTCTGAGACTCTCATTTCATCTCTCCAAGCTTTGATTTCCTCACAGCAAAGTTGAGGACAGGAGCGTGCATACAACAATGGGGAGCAAAGTTGGGGCTGTTTTGCTGGCTTATCATGAGGACCCTCTTCTGATCCTTCACTTGGGTGTGCGTTTTATCTTCATGCCCTTTGTGTTCATTTGTGCTCTCTTTTTCTCTCTCCCTGCATTTCTTTCTCTCTCTTTCCCACTCTTCTTCAATGTTTCTTAAGTACCCAATGTATTCCATGACAGGGAATAAAGCAGTAAATAAGATGTGTCTCCAGTTGTCGTGAAAGTCTTATACAGACCCTTATTGCCTAAAATGCCATTGTATTAAAAAGGTTGTTTTCTCCCCTTTTTAGCAAATCCGTTCCACCCTGTGTTAAATGCTAAAGCTACTTAGCATTTTAGTAAATAGCAATGAGAGATAATGATTCCTTCTAATTGTTGAAAATGATAGTGTTTCTAAGGAAGGCATTCCAGCTGTTTTGTCTGATTTAATCAAGAACTTTTAACCTTATTGTCTCAGGATTTTGCTCCCTTTCCACTGTGGTTCTCTGTATAAGGCATAGATGATTAAGATGTTGGCTTAGGAGACGATCAGGGGTGTGTGCCTTGCACAATATACAGGTTGACTCAGAAACACTAGGTAATGAATAGAAGCCTGTCATTTACATTTGGGCTCCAGTTACTTTGGGTAACACATGAATAAGAAAATTGTTATGGAATTCAGAGGTCTGTGATCTCAACTTGGAAAAATGTAATAACCCACAGAAATGGCCTCATGTGGTATAGGATTTGTTCTGTAAGACTTTCCAATGGCAACTAGTCTCAATCTTACTTATATCATAGACATAGAAACACCCAGAGAAGTTAAGGCCTTCCAATCAGGTCTTAGCCCAGGCCATGCAGATTAAATATTATCTGAAAGCCTTAGGACTGGGATCCTGATATTGATATTTTTTCCCATTTCCATGGTGACTCCAAAGTACAATCAAGATGGAGAACTACTGCCTTGAAAACCAAGGGAAGTGTTCCTTCATGTTGACATTGAGTAAAATTAAGTCCAGAGAGATTAAAAGCATAAAAGGAACAGACAGAATGTCCTCCAATCACCATGATTTCACTAGCACTAAATAGTTAGTTAGGTTTCTAGAGCCAGGCATGATATTCCTCTAGTTGAATAGGTCTTAGGTCCAGTTAGGCAAAAGCTGGTTACCACCAAGGTATGTGTGCCACCACTGCACCTGTAGGGTTATTGTGCCCTGCTGGTGCACCATACCTGGGTGGGACTGTTGGTTGCCTCCTTCCTTTGGTAGTTTGTATGGTACTTTCTGGTACTATGAAATCTAGACCCCAGAAAGGGGGCATTCAGGTCAGTTCTACAACCACTAATTTACTAAACCAGAATAATCCCTAATAGCAATCTCTAAACATTTGTCCTTATGCCTACAGGTAAGTATAGTAGTCACAACTCATCAAGGAATCCTTCCAGTAGACAGAGCTCACCACAGAAACCCACAATCAATCAGTAGTCAAAGTAGTGGAACCCAGTCCCAATTTAGAGACATCTACAAAATATTCCCATATCTAAGGCTCATAGAACATGGCAAAAGTTTGTAAGAACTGGTAGTCAGGGGATTTGCTGACATTGTGTCTCCTAGAAACATCAGAAACTACACTTATAAAGTCTCACCAACATGTCTGCCCACACACAAGCTAAGCAAGGAGGCACCAAGGAATATGACAGACTTGATGTACAAAAGTCCGTGAGCTCTCAATTCTACACAAAGAACTACAGGCAACTGAGTAAAGTTGGGATTAGGAGAGGTAGGCAGTCCTCCCCAGGGAAGAGCACATTGATTGGTTGACCAGCCTGAAAACGATTAGTCAGCCCTGAAAACATACATACAAGTAACATTATATGGACTCAACAGCTTATATTAGGAATATATATGTATATATGAACACATATATGTATGCAATAGCAATTGATGAAAAAATGAAGTCAGATATTAGAAAGCAAGGAAGGAGAAGTATATGGGACAGAGGAAAGGTGAGGAAGAAATGTTATAATTAAAATACAATCTCAAGGGCCTGGAGAGACAAATCAGTGTTTAAGAACACTGGCTACTCTTCCAGAGGTCTTGAGTTCAATTCCCAGCAACCACCTGGTGTCTCACAACTATCTATAATGGGATTTGACTTCCTCTTCTGGCATGCAGGTGTACATGCAATTATAGTACTCATATACATAAAATAAACACATTTTAAAAAATACAGTCTCAAAAATAAACAAACAAAAACCAAACAAACAAGACCAGGTAAGTGGAAGGCACAACTCAAACCTAGGGTTTAAAAGTCCCAAGTCCACACCATGTGCACCTCATAAGAATTGGAAGATTGTATCATTAAGCAATAGCGGGGGCGGGGGTGGGGGGAGATAAACAGAATGAAACTTTCAAAGGAGAAAAGTTATTGATGTAAACATTTATTTTGAAAAATGACTAGACCGTGAGAAGAACATCAGATCACATCATTATGACCTTTGGGGAAGATGCTTTCAGGAGAAGTAAATAGCCTCACACTTATTTCCTATAACTTGCAAATTTGTTTGCAGTTGCTGTGGAAGTGCTAAGATGCACATTCAATTAAAAATGAGTCATCCCAGGGCATGTCTCAGAACCTGGAGCACATACTTGCCTAAACTTGGAGCAAAGCTATTTTGAGCAACTGGAGTTAAAAGCTAATGCCCTGGTAGGATGTGGACAATGACCTTTCTAATATTATTTTGATATTTTAATTGTTTTCCAAGAAGGAAAAAGACACCAAGGGACAAAGAACTTCTATTTTTAATGGCCTATATCCTGAAAGCGTACCAGTAAATATAGAAAAGAAAGTGTTCCCATATTGAAGTACTAATGAATGTTTTTCTTGATTTGATGCTAACTGTTTTGGAAAAGTATAAATATATTTAAAGGGGCCAAGCAGTGGTGGCACATGCCTTTACTCCCAGCGCTCGGGAGGCAGAGGCAGGTAGATCTCTGTGAGTTCAAGGCCAGCCTTGTCTACAGATCAAGATCCAGGACAGGCACCAAAACTACTCAGAGAAATCCTGTCTCAAAAAACCAAATATATATATTTGTGTGTGTGTGTGTGTGTGTGTGTGTGTGTGTGTATGGCCTTATTATTAATGGTTTAGGAGTAGTAGATTGCCTTTAGCAAATGTCTCAGGCCTTCCCAGAATAGAATTATAAAGGAGAGTGTGCTAACCCCAAATTCTTTTGCTTTTCCACCCCATTCACACTTGTAGCTCTCTGTAGCTCTTCCAAGAATCCTCCCCAGTTATTTCTGGGTGTTCCTGCTACCTCTTGTGTGCCATAGAAGGCTAGGGGCCTTTGAAAGATACATTGAGGTATGGTCATAAGAAGTACCTTAAGATCATTTGAAGACTCTAGGTAGGTCTCTTTGAAATGATTGATCCCATTATAAATACCAACGCTGTTCTTTGTGTTCATCATTTCTATAAGCATTACTGAACTAAAAATATCAGCGATCTTTAATTATGTCAGTCATTCTCTGTATTTTTCAGACTAAGCCATGTTTCTGATATTCATAATATCGTGCATAACTCCACCACATTTTACAAGTGATGAACACTTGAGTTGCCTGCATACTTGACCCTTCCCATGAATACATTGAACTTCCTTTCCCATAAACCTATGGGCTCTTCTGAAAATTTTTTCCAGGGCATATGCTCAGGAGGATGATTATTATGTTTAGAGCATTCTTTTTTGTTGTTTTGTTTTTGTTTTTGTTTTTTGAGACAGGATTGCTCTATGTAGTTTTGGTGCCTGTCCTGGATCTCAATCTGTAGACCAGGCTGGCCTTGAACTTACAGAGATCTGCCTAGCTCTGCCTCCCCAGTGCTGGGATTAAAGGCTTGTGCCACCACTGCCTGGCTAGAGCAATCTTAATTACATTAACTACTCACACGAGTATGGAAGGATGAAAGTTTCCTAGAATAAAGGGTGCAGGAAAAGCTATTGACTGTGGGAAAACTGACAAAAAAAAAAAAAAAAAGCAATAGTGCTACCTCATGGTGGGATTTTGATTTGGACTTCATCAGGACCAGCAGAGAGATGCTATGTGGTGATGGGAAAGCAGGTTTTGAAAGACCTCCCACATTCCTGTGGTAATTGAAGGGAAGGGATTTGAGTGCTGAGCTATCGTGTGTTTTAAGCAAGGCAGAGGTATTAGATTTGTATATTAGATGTAATATGTGTATGTTCTGCCTGCTCCATGCCCTGACAAAAATATGACCTCAAACTCCAGTGGCTCACACACTAAGGGAGTGCATCCTTTCCTGAAGAGTGAGCTATAAGACCTCTCAATATTTGCCACACTCTCACTGTGCCTGGACAAGTGCTATGCAGGGCTAGGGTGGATGGGAATGCCTAGATCTCAAGTCCTACTTGCTGGGATTGGGTTTCAGGAGAGGAGTTATGGCTCAGAGGGAATGGGTGGGGAAGGCATTTAAAAGAGGAAACAGGAAAGTAGTTCAAGAGAGGCTAGCCATTTATTCTTAGTTCATATAACCCCAAGAAATGGTGATGGAGTCATTGCTTTCAGCAGTAAGGAGATACACAGGCAGACATTGGGTCCAGAGAGTTTTCAAACCCAAAATATTGCTATATGGGAAGAGGGCAACCCAAATCCCATGTGCACTCACTAGGAAAAAGGTATGTAACTCCAAGTGTTATGAAACTCTGCTTCCTGTCTTTCAGCTGTCCTTGCTCAGAATCCTTGGTTGCTGATTTCACTTCTGGCAACAATACAAGAACTAAGGTGACGAAAAGACAAAGATATTATGGGCCAGACTCCCAGGATGTTGGGTTTTGTATCTTTTTTTGGTAATGTAAGTAGAGATGTCTGCTTTTGGGAATCATACCTGCCTTCTAGGGCACAGTGTCCTCTGGTTCTCTCTCTCTCTCTCTCTCTCTCTCTCTCTCTCTCTCTCTCTCTCTCTCTCCATGTCATCCTTCTTCAGAGGACTCTCTCCGACTTTTACATTCAGCAGCTTCTGTCTCTGGGACAATGATTTCCAAATGTTCCTTCCTGAGGTCTTTAGAATGGGAACTTTCTACCTGGTGTACCCAGCTGCCTTCAGCTCTTTCTTCTTAGATGCCTCCCTTGGGTCGCTCTTCAAGTTCAGTATGGCTCACATCCTTTCCTCACACTGCTCTAAAGCAGCATTCCTTTCCAATTTTTCTACTGCTCTCCTGGAACCACGAGTTTCCTTGTTCTAACCTTGGAGTTACATAACCAACAGATGCTTCTCTATAGCTTCCAACTCAGCAGCCAACAAATCCCGGGGAATCTTTTTCAGAAGATCTGACTTTTTCTTTTTCCACAGCCATCACCAATGCTAAGCACCCAAGAGTCTTTTCTGTACTAGTATTGATGCCTCTGAAAGACCCCACTCCATTATGAGGACATGGGGCGTTGGGCCGATGAAATGGCCCCCCCCCCCCGGTCCCAATAACTTAGCCTAAGAAACGCCATTCTGAAGGAATCAGAAAAACAGGAGTTCACAGCTGTGGCCAGCCATCCAGCCTTGAGAGAGACATAACTATGGCCAGCCATCCGGCCTTGGGAGAGAGATAACTGTGGTCAGCGGCCTTGAGAGAAAAACAGTTGAGTCAAATCAGGATATTTTATGGCTGGCCCCCTGGCCTTGAGGAATAAGCAGCTGGGCTGGAAAAACACCCACTATACCCTGGGCAAGGCCAAGTCAGCCATACACATATGACCCCAAGTTCATCCTGGCCTTCTTTGAAACAACCAATAGGAGCCCTGTAACTATGCTTCTCGCTTCTGTAACCGCGCCTCTGCCCCTGGGATCCCATAAAAAGTCCCCCTTGCCCTAGGAAGGCGCTCAAGTCCTCCGAGAGACTTCGCCCAGGTACCTGTGTATCTAAATAAACCCTCTTGCTGTTTGCATCTGATCCGTGGTTTCGGTGTGCTCCTTGGGTTTGGGGTCTCTCCTGAGGGAAGATCTCCCCTGGGGGTCTTTCACCTCCTAAATGACTGATTATCACCAAGGTTTCCCTACCAGGCATCCAGTCTACTCCTCAGATCCCTGTTACTGATAATTTGATGCCATTGCTCTAATAAAGAACATAGAGCGGTTTGTAAAATAATGAATCCCAAGCTTGAGTGCAAAGTTGCTTATTAACTCTTTTTAAAAAATCTTTAATATATTTGTACTCTAGAATAAATAGACCTATACTTTCATATCTATAGGGATTATTCTAGGATCCCTCTGGAATACAGAATTGCTTGGATTTCAGGTCCATTATGTAAGGTATCATTATATTTGCATGCAACCTATACAACCCTTCCTTATACTTTAAATTAGCTCTAGATTACTTTAACACCGAGTACAAGGTAAATGCTATGTGAAGTTGCCATATTGTTTAGGAAAAATGAGGAATGCAACTCTGTGCTCATTATAGATAAAAAAGTTTTTTTCATATGTATTTTCAATTCAACATTGGTTAAGTCTAAGGATATGGAACCAGAAGAGCCAACTGTCTGCTCTTTACTTACAGAGTTATTGAATTAATGTGCTCTAGCTCACGACAGTCTGCCAAGCAGAAATATAGGTGTTATGGTTACATTTGTATTCCTATTTATAAATATGATCAGATTTTCTCTACTTCTTTAACACTATGTAGTCCAGTGGTAGAATATCATTGCCTCAACAGTTATCATTATAAGAGAAAAGTGTAACTGTATAGGCAAAGATGTTGTAAAAGTCTTGGGGAGACAAGTAAGACTAGGAAAGAATTTAGAGGTCATAAAAAACATACCACAGTTTATTGGAGTTTGTCTTACTTTTCCTATTACCATGATCAATATTCAGATACAAGCAACTTAAGAGAGAAAGGGCTTTTTGGCTTCTGTTTTTCAAATACAGGTTCTCATTGTGTAGCCCTCGCTGACCTGAAACTTAATATATAGACCAAACTAGCCTTGAACTCCTAGAGATTTGCTTGCCCCTGGCTGGAATTAAAGGCATGCACCATCACATTGGACTTCAGAGAAAAAGTTTATTCTGGCTCTGAGTTCAAGGTTGCAGTCAATCATGATGGGGCAGCCACAGCAGCAGGAGTGGGTTGCAGTGCCAGGAAGCAGAGTGAAGGTGCATTCTGCTGCTGAGCTGCCCCCTTTACACTTACACAGTCTAGGCCTTCTCATCCCAATTAACCTAATATAATCCTCCACGGGCATACCCAGGCCTGGCTCCAAGGACTGTAGATCCTGTCAAATGGACAACACTGCTATCACAGAACCTATTTAAGTATGGGCCACATCCTTGATGGTTTGTCCTTTCCCATCAGCAAGGGACACCTCTCATATATCTTATACATACTTCCTTCTCACCAGCTTCTATGACTCACTAATTACTTCTACCCTCTTCCAAGACCTTCCAAGGTCTTTGCTAATTCAAAGTCTGCTTTCTTCCAAGTTGACTCAAAGACTAAATTACCCTCAGGCCTTTCTGGTTACTTCATCTTCTTTATCTCCTCCTCTCAAGACTTCACAATCTCATTTCTTAAGCAGAAAGTTGGCACTACACTCCAGAACATAGGTCTCAAAATGTAAGTGCATATATACATCATCTCATGTGCCATTCAGCAGCATTAGTTCAGGACTTAGGAATGTACTCACTAACAGAGTCCTGTGTCTCCCGAACCACTTTGAAAACATAGTGTTAGATTTCTAGACATTGCTTGTATTTTTCTAAAGGGATTGTGTGCAGCCTACAATGTCTAGCCAATGTTATATGTACTGCCTACACTGCTGGACATCCTAGCTCCAGGGATGAACCAGTTTTATGACTCCTAATAGACCCATCAAGTAGAATATTAATGATACCTAGCGTTAAGAACAGGGCTAGCCAAGTGTTCAGAACACTCTCTAAAGGAAAAGACCAAGTCCCGGGACTGGCTCACTTTGAAAGCTACCAGAAGCCTCAGCGGGAATGTCATTTTCTGTCCTCTGAGAAAACGCTCAGCCATCACCCCAGATAACCCTAGTGCATCTCAAAGGCATTAGACTTTCAGAGACTGCCAGATGGAAGCTCTGCCAGTTAAATAGCTCTGAGCAGGAAGGAGATTAGGGGAAGTCACTACACCCAAGACCATAGTCTTTACCCTCACAGTCCTAAGGTGACGCGCCCTAAGCAGGCCTGAGCCAAAGTGAGACAGTCAGATCTCACCAGGAGTGAAAAGAAAAGAAAACCTCGGAGTTAACGAATGGAGCCCGCTCACTGCCCACCCTGCAGGTGCAGGTGCAGCATGGAGTCCAGCAGTCACCGCTCGCGGGCGGAGCTTGGGCGGCTCGGGGGCGGGACCTCTCGGTGGCGACGCGCTGACGTCACGGGCGTGGGTCGGCCCAGCGCGTCGTCGACGGGGCGCGGAGCGCGGCCGGTGGTTTCTGTGGCCGGTCGGCGTCCGCTCGCTCGGCTCTTCGCCCTCCGCCCGACGAGGCGCCTGTGGCCGAGCTCCCGCAGCCATGCTGCGGTCGGCGCGGCTCGCGCGACTCCACTGAGTCCGGGAACGGCGGCGAGCGCGGCGGGCTCGGGTCGCCATGCCTACCCGTGAGTGTGGGGCAGGGCCGGGCGGGGAGCGCCTCCAGGAAGCGCCGGTCGGCCCCGAGTTAGTTTCGCTTCACTTCAGCGTCCCATGGGCGGGGAGCGGGGGACCCCAGTGCACACTCGGGGCAACTGAGGCTGGAGAGTTACAAAACTGACAGCGGCCCGCGGTGACGGCGTGGTAGTAACGGAGATCCGTGAGACCCGGGAAGCCCGGGCTAGTAAGTCCGCCGCGCGGCCCAGCGCGACTGTGGAGAGAGCACCGTGGCCCTGAGGTCGAGGCCTGTGCTGCCTTAGCTGGTCTGAGGGACAGACTGGAGCCTTCCCTGGGGCCAGAGGCCGGGGTGACCCCAAGTGTGTCAGCCCGACTACCCCTGGCTGAGTCCACCCGGGGTTTGGCTTGCCCCGCCTAGTGTGGGGCCCGGGCTCTGCTGTCCCCCAGGGACGCTGGGTTTGGAGATGACCCGGTAGTGGAGGCTTTGAGAGAGACTCTGTACTACGGGGTACTACAGTGCTACCAGTGACCCAGATACTCGAGTGAGACTTTAAACCCCTTGGCCCACTTGGATTACGTGCAGACTGGGTGGCTGATCTCGGACCGAGAGGAGGCATGATGCTGGTGATGGATTTGAGATTTCTTGCAAGTAGGGCTCTTTTAAGTGTGTCCTGCCGCAGAATCTTTAAAGACTTGTGAATGTTTTTTTTTGTTTTTGTTTTTTTTTTCTCAGAATTCCTTTCTGGCTTTGCCTGACCTGGTTTCTGTAGACATACTGGGTACGGGATTTCTAGGCAGCATTCAAATGTCCATTTTTTTTTTTTTTTTCTAATGTTGGGTTAAAAGATTCTTAATAGTAGAATGGTTTATCTCATAGCTGTGTCAAATCTTTCATCTTAATGTAAAGATCATTTATAACCCCTCAAATACCAAATGTGTTTTATTTATTTTTACAACATTATACGTTTCTTTCTTTATATTTCTCCATGGTTCATTCAGCCCGGAGGAATATACTCTGCCATCGTGTTCATGATCATTATTGTCCGTTTATTATTTCTAAATTCATCTTCTGTTATTCGAGTATTTGAAATTAGCACTGTGCCAATCTTTTTTTCCGGGAAAGCAGAGGTGAGAAGGATAAACCAGTGGTCTCAAAAGATGAGACTTCATGGGAATTGTCTGGGTAAAATGTCCCTCAGCATTCTGTAAAATTATCAAGCTTTAGTTAGGTGCCAAAGTTATCTAGTTCCCTAGAAAGGATGCTGAAAACTTCTGTTTTTAGGATGCTTGATTTATTTATCCTGTCCAGTGAGTTTTAGATGAACTCAGGTGTCAGATTGCACCCATGAATGGAGGAAGGTCAAGTGAAATGTTTATGTATCATTCATATTTGTTGGTGTGAATCTCCTGTAATTGAAAGGAGATACTGATGTGGACAGGGGATACAGATCTCAAATAGTAGCTCTTGTTTTTTCCCTCCTGATGATCAGAGCCCTCAAGATGTCTGTGATAGTTTGGTGGGAAGGAGTGCTTCTTAGACATCCTGTGTCTAGAGTAGACTGCTAACATACTAAGTGTATAAGCAGCCACTTCAACACAGTCATGGTATTATAAATGCTTTTAGGAAAAAAATGAGTTCTCATAAATGTTTTTTTTAAAAGATATTAAATAAAGAGGCTTATTTGCATGCTCAGCCAGTTAACCTTTAAGTGTTTTATGAAATGTAATGCTTTTCTACAAAATTGAAAGGTTGAAGAGAATCACTTTAGTCTCTTGAGTTCTAGAATTCTGTAAGCAGCTCGCAGATAAATAATTCTATCGCTGTTTTTATTATTCACTTGGAATTGAAATGGCATTAATAGTAGAAGCCAGCTTCACATGCTGGAGCCATGCTGGCCAAGCAGATAAATGTGTTTCTCATGAATGTTGTTTAGTGAGCAAAGACTCCTTGAGAAAACAGCTGGAAGTATGTCTTCCAAGAAGGTGCTGACACAGAACAGTTCTTGTTCTTGTCATTCTGTGTTTAGCCTGTTAGTTGGATGACTTCAGGACTGACATTTCAAACCTAGATTTAATAAACTATTAAGCTTTTAATTTCAAAGGGTTTCAAATTTTGTGTCAGTATTTGAGTTGGAAGGAAAATTGAGGTTTCTTAGCCCATTTTTTTTGTTGTTTATTTTTTAATATCAGGAGACTGAGATTTTTTTCTTTGAGTCTTTATTTTATTTTGTTTCTAGACAGTGGCTTATTATATAGCCCAGGCTAGCCTAGAACTTGTGATCCTTCTGCATTGCTAAGGGGCTGTAGAAGTTTACTACCATGTGTGGGTTTTAGTGAATTTTGATGGCTTCCCTGAGGTCATAAATGGAGTAGAACCAGTACTTGAACACAGATCTGGTCCTTTTAACCAGTATCCACATTGAACACAGATGATGTCCATTTTTCCTTAGCCAAAGTTGAATAAACTGTTTTGTTTGTTTGAGTTATAAAAATAAGACAAAATGAAAGCTTTGCCAAAATTCTGTGAAAATTTCTGTAAGCTTAGACGCTTGTGTATAAGAAAGCTCATCATTTGCCTGGATATAAGTCTTGTCACAGGAATCTGGGAAGAAGGCTATGGATTCTGCAGGTGTGCTAAGTAGATGCTCTGTTATAAAGGCATGGATTTAATTTCTTTAGCAAACTTCTATGGAAGGGGCTTCTTAGTTTATCTACATCTCATGCATGAAAACAGGTCCAATAAAATGTGCTCTCATATGTAAGAAATGGTTGTATATTAGCTAGGGGAATTCAAACACTGAACTGTTACTAGTGTGTGACTAATACTTTCTTTCGTCATTTAGACATCAGCATTGCTATCTGGTTAGGTCTGTTAGACAGTGGTAATGTGGCATCCCCCTATCCTTGAATAAGGCTAATTATATTTCACTGTTTTTTAGTGTCTTACAGAAAAAGTGCCAAGTGAATCCTGAAGGATAGGTAATAGCTGAAGTATTTCTTTTTAGAAACACATTACATGTGTTAACTTTTTATCACTGTGATAGCCCTGAGGAAAAAAAACAACTCGAGGAAAGAGTTGACTCTTGGCTTGAGAGGTGTCAGTCTAAAGTTCACTGAATCCATTGCTGTTAAGCCTGTGGAAGGACAGAAACATGGCCAAAAAGGGATGGTAGAGGGACACATCTCACAAAAGCTGTTTACTTCATAACAGCTAGGAAACAGAGACACAGTGGAAGCATCCAGGGATAAGATGTACCCTTCAGAGACCCACTCCACAGTTACCTGCTTTTGCTTCCCAGTAATTCATTCAGTCATGTCTTTGTCCGTGGATTCATTTTATTCTTTAGTGTGCTCTTGCTCTATTTGTCACATTAAAAGCTCATCAGCTAGCAACCAAGCCTGTGGTGGTTAGTGTTGCCAGTTTGACAGAATCTAGAATCAACTAGAGAACATGCCTCTGGGCATACTCATGGTGGGGGGGTATCTTATTGAGATGGGAATACCAGGCTACTGTAGGCAGCTTCATTCCTTTGGCCGGGGGTCTTCCAGAAAGATTCCTGAGCCTAGCATACATTCAGCATCCCCTGCTTTCTCCTTGTGCATACAATGTATCAGCCACTTCAGACTCCTCTTGCTTTGAGTTTTCTGTCAGGAAGGACTTAATCTCTTGAACTCTGAACCAGAATAAACCAGTAAATTGCTTTGTCAGCCTGTTTTATCACAGCAACAAGAAAAGACAGTGAGAAAAGGACTTTAGCAAAGTCCAGTGATCATTTCACGTTGAAATCATATGCATTCGTATTACTAGCTTTGGAGCCTTTGTGTTCATTCATATTTATTTATTCACATTATTGTTAGTCCATTTTTCTCCCTTTTGTCCTCCCCATATTTCACCTTTTTTCTCTCAAGCCTTCTTCCTTCTCCCAGACTTGTAGCTGAAGTTTCTTTTTTATTTTCTTCCTCTTACTGTGTCTTGATACTACTTTGATTGCTGCCTAGGAGACCGTGTATTTCTTTTCATTTTTTAAAACAGTCTCTCTGTGTATCCCTGGCTGGCCTGGAACTCACTGTGTAGACTTGGGTGTGTTCAAACTCAGAGATCCGCCCGTCTCTGCCTCCCAAATGCTGGGAATAAAGGCATGTACCACCACACCACACAAAATTTACGAAGTTTATGCTTCAATTAGTCCCATTCATGAGTAACCAGAGCTGTTTTAAAGATTATGTAAATGATGAGATAAGACTGGAGGAGAAGGAGCCAGAAATGGAATGTTTTATGTGCCATTATAATGCAGAGACGCAATTAAGAACTGAAATATGCTCAGGCTGTCACAATCACAGTTACAGTGACTATTTGTAGGCATACTAGCAATTTCTAGCTTACTGGTTTCTTTATAAAGGCATGTCATAATCAGATTTTTACTAAACCTTCCTGTATGTTTTTTGATGTGTAAGACATTACAAATGTCTGCACTTCATACTGTAGATGAGAGTTTTTCAGCCTTTGCGCCATTATACCTTGGACCAGCTTTGGTGGTTGTGGCTTAAGGAGGGAGTGGTAGCAGGGGTCTGTCCTATGCCTTATAGAATGTTTAGCAGCATATTTGGCTGTTATCTACTAAAGCCAGTAGCAGCATCCACTTCTTCCCCAGGAACCCTAAAATTGTAAAAACCAAAAATGTTTCCAGACATTACCATATAGCCCCTGGAGGACAGAATTAAAATTATACCTCATTAAGAACTGCTCTAGTTCTAAATATTTAAATATTACAGATCACACTGTGCCCACAGCCTGTCCTGCTTTCAAACCATTAGGATGCTCAGGCAGCCTACTCCCCAGAGATGCCTTCTCAGCACAGAGGCTCAAACAGCCTCTAGACCTGATATAGTCAGCAGTGATCTATTTGAACTTGACCCTGGAATTGACTCTGAGCAGGTTCCTTCAGGGAGCAGGATGGGTAATATCTCTTTTCCAGTATCTCATTCTTTTTACCAGAATTTTTGGATGTTTTATGCATCTCTCCAAACCATCTGAATTACTGGGCAGAGGAGGCTAGTTTTCTGGGGGACCTCATTTTGTTTCTACTTTAATTTTGAAGGGCAGCTTAAAAGTAAAACCAGCTGAAGCCAGGTTCCTCTGGTTTTCTAGGGCAAAAATGATAAATTATTTATTATTATTATTACCAGTGTCCCTTACCCACCCACATACATAAAAGGATAGAAAGCCATTTGTGGTTTAGAAAACTGAGCCAGTTTTTTTCCCCCTTTTGTGTGTGTGTGAGAAAGAGAAATGAAGGGATATCACGGTTGAACTCTGGCATGGAATGATCCAGTTGTCACCTAGTGTTTCAGTAGTAGTGTGTTGGGCTACAGTGGGCAAACCTGATTCTCTATAGGATATTACATTTCTCCTTAGTCTAGTTACTCTTCTTTCCCTTTAGGTACTAGATAGCACAATTCTAGATTTTAGTAAAGAAGGTGCCATTGCTTATGTATTTTCAAAGTATCTCTGAGTCGAAGTGTTCTTGTCTGAATAGCATTTTGATTGGAGACTCCACTCTGTCTTGTCTGTCTGTCTGTCTGTCTCTCTTCCTTCCTCCCTTCCTCTATCTCCCTCCCTCCCTTCCCTTCTCCCTCTCTCTCTTTGTATTTTTTAATTATAATTTAAAAAATTTATTCTTAGCCGGGCGGTGGTGGCGCACGCCTTTAGTCCTAGCACTCAGGAGGCAGAGGCAGGCGGATCTCTGTGAGTTCGAGGCCAGCCTGGGCTACCAAGTGAGTTCCAGGAAAGGCTCAAAGCTACGCAGAGAAACCCTGTCTCGAAAAAAACCAAAAAAAAAAAAAAATTATTCTTTTATATATTACATCCTGACCTCAATTTCCCCTCCCTCCTCTCCTCCCATCACCTCTTCTCTCCCTCTGATCGTTTCCTCCTCTACTTCCTTTCAGAAAATGGCAGCCCTCCCAGCAATATCAACCAAACGTGGCATATTAAGTTGCAATAAGGCTAGGAACCTCCCTGCATTTTAAGTCTGCATGAGACAACTCAGTAGGGGGAAAAGGTTCCAAAAGCAGGCAAAAGGGTTAGAAACAACTCCTGCTCCCACTGTTAGGAGTCCCACAAGAAGACCAAGCTACTTGTATGGCATTAACTTGGTCTCCTGGGGCTTTCTGCTGGGATTATTACACCTTGGCTTCATGAGGATCACCCCATTATCCTGTGGTAGTAGGAAGATTTTTTTTTTTAATTGAATGATTCTTCCCCAGAATAATGCAGAATCTTACCCCAAACTTTCCATATAATTTGAAATGACTTACAGACACAGCAGAATTTGCTAGAAAAACCAAAGCAGATTACCATGGGAGTGAAGACTGTTGATAATTGATAAAACTATACCATTCTAAGTATTCTGCTGTCTTTCAGCTGATTTTTATATATTTTTCCCTTAACGTTTTCTTTGCTTACCAAAATCTTTTAATTATGTAGATGAATCCTCAGCATGCCTTTGTAAAATTATGTGCACAAAGCATTCTAACTCAGTCATAGAATCCCCTAAGACAAGAATTGAGGGTGGAATAGATAGAATTTTGAGTTGTGAAGATATTTAATTTAGTTGACAAAGGGCAGCTGAAACCAGGAAGATTTAGTGTGCCATTCAGCTGGGTCATGCTTTGGTACTAGAATGCAGACCATCTGAATCCTGGGAGTGTGCTCACTATATACATCATATTCTTCCATGAAAGAAGAGGTGAGGAAGGAAGTATGGTAGAAATCATGGTTAATGAAGGGGTCAAGATAACTTATTAAATTAAAAAAAAAGACAGCATTATTTATATAAGTCTGAAGGCAAAATACTACCAGCTTTAGGTAGTTAAGAATACATACTTGCACTTACTATGAAAGAGTATAATGGTTGATAAAGGTTTTTGAGAAACATGGCTCCATTTTATTAATAAAGAATTGCAGATTAAAAGCCAATTTTGGTCTGATAGGTTGTCAGAAGTCTCTAACAGTAAACTGCAGTAGCAGTGTTCAATACAATTGGCAGAAGTGCCGGTCTCTTTGGAAAGCAGATCAGAAATAAATTATCAACTGATCTAGGGATTATATCCATTGGCCCAGGAATTTCACTTCTAGGAATCTATTCTTTGGTTTTTCGAGACAGGGCTTCTCTGTGTAGCTTTGTGCCTTTCCTGGAAATCACTTGGTAGCCCAGGCTGGCCTTGAACTCACAGAGATCCACCTGGCTCTACCTCCCGAGTGCTGGGATTAAAGGCGTGCGCCACCACCGGCCGGCGTAGGAATCTATTCTTCAGAAATGATTAAAATAAAGGACATCAAGATAGTTTTGCATCCAAATGTTTTGTCATAGTAATATTTATAAAAAGTGAAAAACAGAAACTTGTGTTCAAAAATAGAGAATTGGTACATATTGATAATATAAACCCTTTGAACAAAATATTATACATTCATTAAAAATAATACTAACGGGGGTTGGAGAGAGGGCTCAGGGGTTAAGAGCACTGGTTGCTCTTCCAGAGGTCCTGAGTTCAATTCATAGCAACCACATGGTGGCTCACAGCCATCTATAATGGGATCTGCTGCCCTCTTCTGGCTTGCAGGTGTATATGTAGATAGAGCACCATATACATAAAATAAATAAATCTTTAAAAAATATTTAAAAAAAAATAGTACTCATGAAGCCAAGGTGTAATAATCCCAGCTCTTGGGAGGCTGAGTTAGAGTTTGAGGCAACCCTATGCTACATAGTGAGATCCTATCTCTAATAAACTAGACCAAAATAACACTATGAAGACATATATACAGTGTTTTGTTCCATAGCTCAGGCTGACCTGAAACTAGCAATCCCACTGCCTCAGCTTCCTGAATGCTGGGATACAGATACGTACTAGTATGTTTGGCAAATTCATTTTCTTAATTTGTATTTTCCAGATTTCTTACAGTTAGCAATTGTAATTAGAAAAAAAAAAAAGATACTTAAGGTTACAGATTTAATACAACTTTTTTCAAAAACCTAAAACAAGACATTAAACTGCTAAACAGGTTCTTCCTGTAGCCCGAAGACTAGAACTCTGAAAAACCAATCTCATGGTGTAAACTATATAGGAAAGTAGTGCCTGATGTCTGATTGTCGTCAGATGCTCAGAATTGTAAGTTTCTGGGAATGTCTTTCGGAGGTTAGTGCAGTGTGTTGGTGAATAGGACATAAGAACAGGGCACATTTATCACTTGTCTTTTCTGTTTGAGGTGTTGTGTGCTTTCTTAAGTGGTGGTTTCAGTCTTGAAATCCTGAATAGGTAAGATGAGTCACTGTGTGGGAGTTTAGTTTATGGGAAGTTGATAGATTTTTGTAGCTTCTTTGGAATGATTGTCTTTTGCGGAGTGAATACAGTTTTAGGCAGGTGGGATCACAAAGTGAATGTTGGCAGTTTCTACTGTGATTAATGTCAGCCCTGTCAAAATTCTGTCGTCATGTATGCCAGGTTCACTCAGTTCTTAAAATGAGCCAGCTCTTGAGGATGTTCTGAAGCAAATAGGAGCTAATAGTATTTTTCTTCTTTTCATGGAAGGTATCCTGTTCCTCCTTGGCATGTTCATCTCTTGCTCTCTAACTTTGGATGTTATTGGTTGGTATAATTCTAAGTTTTATTGAAAAAGGAACCACTACTTTGTTTTTTTCCATTGTACCTCTGAATCAGATTTGTCTATTCTAAAATTAGTTGTTAAACTTTTTGCTCCGCTCCACAGCCTCCAAGAGGAGTTCTAACTGCCCCCCCACCTCTACTACCATCCCCCCACTCCCCACCCCCATCCTTGCTTACTTGATGAGTTATTCAGCTCTACCTTTTCTTTCTACCACCTGCATTCCAGTAGTTTTCTGGATAATGCTAAGTATTCTTCACACTACTGCTCTCTAATGGGCATTTCTGAACAGCTGTCTTGATAATTCACTACCATGTTCTCTGTGCTGTGATTGCAAGTTAACTTTAAATGGCTCTCATTCCTGCTGAGCAGACAGAAGAAGTACAAGTTACCACGTTTGCCACTATGATTCCTGGGTCTCAAAAACAAGCAAAATGTACTGTGCCTGATTAGCAGACATGCTGGGAATTGAGAAGAGTGGCCCTTTTATGACATCTAACTTTAACTGATTGATTTTAGGAACTTAGTTAAAAGTATTTTTACTATGTATTTGACTCAATAATGAGAGAAAACAATATTTCTTAGGAATTTGTAGATGCAATATTGTATTTATATAATAGTTTGGTTTTAGATGTAGAAATACTTGCTAACATACTAGGACCAGCATGTTGGCAGAAAAAGATAATTCCTGCAGGTCTTGACCCCTACCTACTTCAGCTCGATGAAAGTGGACATCGGGAGAGAGGGCATTCAAGGCAGATACATATATAGCTATTGAGATTCCAGGTCTGAGTCCAGAAAGTTTTCATGTGTTCTAGCTAGCCTGTGTTAATTTCAGAAGTCCAGTTTCTCTAGTTTGCAGTACTAATGAGAAGCAGATAGGTAGCTTTTCCACTCTATGTTATCTTTCCTTTTACTCCATCCTAATATTTTGCTTGCTTTAAAAGGATGAAGTATACTTGGAACAGTCCACACACTTAGCCTTGTTATAACACACCAGCTTCACAAAATGGAACAACTTAGATCACAGAAAGAGATGACAGAAAGGTGGGCCAGTTGTATTCATAGTAATTTTATTCAAAAAAGTTCATTCCCTTGGTCTGGTACAGGATGCTTGTTGCTTTTAACCCTTATTGGAGGGTAGAGGAAGGGAAATTTGAGTTGCCTTTGGAACAAAGGTTTTCAGAATGCCTTCCATGTAGATGTAATAAGGTTGTTGTCTGGTAAAGATGCTGAAGAAACTAAGCAGATGGCCCACCCAGCTTTAGTTGGAATAGCGTGTTCTTATCTCATTTATACATTTAATTTCAGTAGGAAAGTGACATTGACTACTTTCAAAAAGTGGATAGAATATATAAGATGTTTTAGAGTGGTTTAAAAGCTCAGGAACTCTGAGGCAAAACCCAAAGCAATTTAGCTCATCATGACTCACTCCTTTGGTCTAACAGTCTCCAGGACTGAATGTATTATAGCCCCTCCTTGTAGTTATTTCTGTCACAGACGATGCTACTATACTATTGGACTCACAGATGTTCCCTTTCAATTTTGTTTTTCTGGTAAATATGTTAGGGACACATTTACTTAGTATTTTAATGCCTGTATTTTCAAGGCACTACCAAGATGGAAAATGCAGAGTTGGATAAAATGGTCCCTAGCTTCAAAAAGGTTATACCATTTATTGAAAGGAATGCACATAGTTATAACATAGAAGGATATATATTTTTTTTCTCAAGGCAATATATATATGCCACTACTTTTCCATGATCTTCCTTGAGTTTGAAGTGTAATGGTTATTTTGTAAATGTATTGATTGGTCTGGCTACCCCACAGCCAATTAATCTCTGCATTTTGACCACTTTGCCTTTCTGTAATGATTTCTCACTGCTGCAGAAAGAAGCTTTTTTGATGAGAGGAAGGAACTACTCTTTACAGTGGATATAAGGCTAAATATTTAGAATGCCTGGCACTAGGGTTTTTCTTAGCTAACCTTTCTTTTCTGGAGGGAAGGTATTAGTTGGCATAACTTGACACACAATACTCTCCCCCTCCCACAGACACACACACACTGTTGGAGTTCAGAGGAGAGAAAGTGTCCATGACACTAACAGGAAGATGAATAGAACAGCAGTGAGTGGAAAAGGACAGCAGTCATTTGAAGAAAGACTTAAGTAGAAAATGTGAAGCTTAAAAGAGTGTGTATGTGTGTGTAAATGTATACACACAGAGACACACAGGGGAGGGGGATTTAGTAATTCTGTCTTTTGTTCAACACATTTTTATTCAGAGCCTACTATGTGTCACTTTCGTTAGGCAAGATACAATGATATCTTTATATTGACTGTATGTATATCATTACAGATTTTGTCTTTGCTGGTGAAGCATACATAGTCTAATGGGGAAGAAAGGTGTTGAGCAAATTTATACTGACCAGACAATGAGTTAGATGAGGGCATGTACTTGTTTCGTCTGCCAGTCAGGCTATCTGTTTATGGCAGCTTTTGAATAGTCTAGAGTAGCAAGAAATAGAAGTTGTAACATTCCATTCCGGTCTGATCTGATGTTAGGACAATAAAGAAAATTTATGGCTCATCAGGGAAGGTGTTTTAAAATTGTTTTGAACTTCAAAGCAGTTGTCATATTTCAAGTCTAGTACATGTAATCCTATACTTCTATCCCTAACTCTTTTGCTTCCTATCTGGGAGAAGAGACTGTCAAATAATCAGTAAGTGCATGCAAACTGATAACTGTGCAGTTGGCAAGCAGAAGTTAGGGCACCTCAGTATATGTAATCTAAAATGAAGAATATAGAACCACACTACTAGGAGCTTATCCCATGGCTGCCTTGTTCAAGTCTCACTGCAACATGTATTTGTGGAAGAAGAGTTGTTTTCTGGCAGCAGATGGTTGTTTGTGTATAATAAAGCTCTTAAACACATGATTATTTCAAAGACAGAAGTGGGGGGAGCATTTAGAGACTTGATTTGTCACTGAGAACATCATTCAGCTCTTGGGTTTTTGTTAAGATTTTTCTCCCCTTAAACTGCTAATGTTGCTCTCTTTTCCTCCCTGTGTGCTCCTTGGTGTAGTGTGGTTATCAGGTTCTGTTTGCTCTTTAAACCATATAGAAATATTGTTCTTTCTATTGAGCCTTCTCTGATAAGTACAGGAGCATGTAGATGTTGAGTAAAGGTGGAAAAATCACAGTAGAGCTTTGTACAGTGGTTCACAGAACACTGGGGAGGGCTGAATGTAATTACATGTAGTTTAGCTCCTGTGCTTTTCTGAAATGGCAGTTGATTCAACCACTTTGACATTTCTGTCTAAAAGTGCACTGTGACTCTGTTTTTAAGTAAGTAGTTAATGGTATTTGCACAGAGATGAGGTAATTTTCTATTGATCCTTTCCATTTTTAAAAGTAAACCTATTATTTATAGGAATGAAAATTTAAAAAGTGCCACAAATACATAGTTTTCTAGGTTCTTTGAGTATAATGTCACAGAAAATACATTGGTTTACCTATGTTCCACCCTTAGACTTGAGATAATAATACATTGAAATCTTAGGGTAGTATAAGATGTTATTTTATGATCTGTCAGGAGTATTGATTAGAAAGTTTCTCTTTACATTATTGGGTTTTTTTTAGATGATGTAATATGTTTTATTAATTCTTAGAGAGTTTTCTACAGTGTATCTTTACCCCTGTTTTTCTTCCCAGAGCCGTGTACCATTTGCACTTAGTGTTGTCACAGTTCTCCTCCTCCTCCTCTTTTAGAAGAGACTGTCTCAAAGCAGTTGTCCTGGTTCCCTAGCTCATAGTCTTTTCCCCTCCTCTTCCATGATCTTCCTTCAGCCTTAAGTGTAGTGGTTAGTTTGTAAATGTATTGATTGGCCTGGCTACCCCACAGTCAATTGATTTCTGCATTTTGACCACTTCGCCTTTCTGTAATGATTTCTCTCTGGTGCAGAAAGAAGCTTTTTTGATGAGAGGAGGGAGCTACTCTTTACAGTGGATATAAGGCTAGATATTTAGAATGCCTGGCACTGGGGTTTTTCATAGATAGCCTTTCTTTTCTGGAGGGAAGGCATTAATTGGCATAACTTGAATTGAACTACACCACCCCAGGCTTATATATAATATCTGTAAGTAGCTATAAAATAATATAGTTCTCATGTGTTTTTTTAAACATACTTAGTGTGATTCATCTCTTTGACTTTTCCTCTGTGCTGCCATTCCTTCTCCCTCCTCAGTTAAGTTTCCCCATCCACTTTTATACCCACTTCCTAATTCAGAGCAACTATGTCCTGAGTTTTAATGAACATAAAAATCAATTGTTTGTATCTTCTATTGCCACAGTGTGTTCATAATAAAAGAATATGTGCAAATTTAAAACTTTTGAATTTCTGACTCCATCTTCTGACAGATCTCATGTATGGCTATTGTGGTTTGAAAGAAGATGCCCCCCCCATAGGCTCTTTGGGAGTGGCACTATTAGGGGGTATGACCTTGTTGGAGTGGGTGTGACATTGGAGGAAGTGTGTCCCTGGGGGTAGGCTTGAGGTCCAGTAGGGCAGTCTCTTCCTGCTGTCTACAGATCCAGCTGTGGAACTCTCAGCTCCTTTTTTAGCACCATGTCTGCCAGCATGCTGCCATGCTTCCCACCCTGACAGTAATGGACTAAACCTCTGAAGCTGTAAGCCAGCCCCAATGAAATGTTTTTCTTTCTAAGAGTTACATGGTAATGGTGTCTGTTTATAGCAGTAGAAACCTTAATTAAGAAAGTTGGTACCAGGGACTAGGGTATTTATGTGATTGGCCTGACCATGCTCTTGTTTGGATTTAAAAAGCAGATGAATGCTTTAAGTGAAGTTTAATGGGCCATACTAGTAGGAACATGAAAGACAGTGGTTCTGAGGTTAATTTGAACTGTGGGAGCATGGCTCAGGAGGCTTCAGGGGAGAAAAATATTAGAATGTGGTCTAGAGACTGTTCTTATGATATTTTGGAAAAGTAGGTGGCTGCTTTTTGCCTTTCTCCAAAAAAATCTGCCTGATGCTAAGTCTGAATTGAAGAATTATGAATTAACAGCTTTGGCAGAGGAAGTTTCCTGACAGCCTAATATTGACTATGTTGATTGGTTATTAGTGGCCACACTTATGCAGATTTATAATGAAAAGGAGTAAACTGAGCAAGTAAAAATACAAAATGTACAGATTGGGGTGAAAAGGGGCACCAAGAAGTGGAATAAAGCTAAATCCTGTGTTCAAGGAGATAAACAGATTAAAGAAAAGCCTGCTATTAAATGGAATAAAGGGAGTGGTGGTCTCAGGGCAACTACCCAGCTAAGTTTCCAATTTGTAGAAAGGAATTAAAAAAAAAAAAAAAAAAAAAAGCTTTGGTCCGGGTATAATGGTACACATCTTTAATCCCAGCACTCAGGAGACAGAGGTATGCAGATCTCTGAGTTCAAGACCAGCCTGATCTACAGAGTTATTTTCAGGTCATCCAAGCCCAGCAAGTAGCAGAACTCAGCAGATTCAGCCACGTTTCTGGCTTTAGAGTCAAGGTTACAAGAAAGGGGTTATGGAATCTGCCTCCTAAGGAAAGCCACTGAGACCAGGTGTGTGTCAGGGGTGTCCCTGCATGAAGACCTAGAGAGGCTAGTGCATGAAGCTGTGAAAGTGAAGCCTGGATTACCTTGGAGACCCCAAGGTGTTGGAGATGCCAGAGTAATAGGATACCTGCTGAGGAGAGCTTCCAACAGAAAGTGAAACCAGCCCAAGAGAGAGAAGTGTGTTGCAGTCAACAAAGCTGAAAGGAGGTGGAGATCTGAAGAATGCTTCAACATCAGATGTGGAGATGCAAACAGTTTAGAGTTTGCCCTGTTGGTTTTTGGTCTTGCTTTGGTCCAGTTTTTCCTCCTTGTGATCCATTTTGGAATTGTAATATATATCCTGTGTCATTACATGTTGGAAGTATGTGATCTGCTTTTTCATTTTGATTTTACAGGGGATTACAGTTAAGATATTGCGTGAGTCCCAGAAGAGACTTTGAACTTTAGACTTTTAAACAAGTTTGAGACTGTTAAAGACTATGGAAACTTTGAAATTGGACTAAATGAATTTTGAATTATGATATGGCTACAACCCTATGGGGGCCAGGAAGTAGAATGTGGTGGTTTGAATAAAAGTAGCTCCCATAGGCCTATAGGGAGTGGCACTATTAGGAGATGTGGCCTTGTTAGAGTAGGTGTGGTCTTGTTGGAGGATGTGTGTCACTGGGGGCAGGCTTTGAGGTCTCAGATGATCAAGCCAGGCCAGTGTCTTACTGTCTCTTCTTGCTGCTGCCTGTGGATCAAGCTGTAGAAATCCCAGCTCCTTCTTTAGTACCATGTCTGCCTGCATGCCACCATGCTTCTGCCATGCTGATAGTGGACTAAATCTCTGAACTGTAAGCCAGCTGTAATTAAATGTTTTCCTTTATTAGAGTTGCTGTGGTCATGGTGTCTCTTTACAGTTATAAAACCCTAAGTAAGGCAGTGATGAAAGGCTTTGAAGACTGGTGATATAGCACAGTGATAGCTCTTGCCTAGCATGGACAAGGTCCTGGGTTCATTCCCTAGCACTTAGAGAGTGAGGGAAGAGAGGTGGGAAGAATGAGAATATTCAGGTTTCTATGTTTAAGTTGGAAGTTTGACAGAATATATCAATCACTGAACCTTGAAGGTTGAAATTGTATTTATATTGCACTTCTGTTTTAGCTAAGCCTGCCCAACAAATCATATGCTATTTTTTCCTTTTCTAATTTAAATTTGAATAATGGAGACATTATTTAAAAATGTATATTTTATTTAGACTCATAATTGGAATGATACAATACAGTTTAGGCAGGCATTTTAATCATGTCAATTAAAAGGAAAATCTTTTAGCATATGGTAGAGATGCTGTGGGTGTTCTAGAAGAATTAGTGCTGTTGGTATATTAAATGAATTTCTTCTAAGAATAATTTTGGAATGTATAAACATTCCCACAGATTTAACACTTTTATTACATTATGATTAATAAGGAAATAAAATGTTGCAGAAATTTAAATAGTTAGGCAATTAGAAAGTTGTTTTGAATTTTGCCCCAAATACTCATATTTTACTTGTCAAATATTCAGAGGATGTATAATTTAAAATAACCTAACCTAGCCTCATCATTGTGGCTGTACTCATGAGACTCACTGTCTGTGTAAGGTCCCTTATGCTCATAGCCAGGAAAGGTTACTTTCCGTCAGTTCAGGGGTTCCTGTCTAGAAGGTATTCTACCTTGGCTTATTTAACTGCACACTTGTCTTTTTTTTTTTTTTTTTTTTTTTTTTTTTAAGTGCACAACTACAAGGGTGACCCTAGCTAAGACTCTTAGTTGTGAGTGATATGGAGCCTGAACTAGCCATCTCCTATAACTAGACAAGACTTCCAGTTGGGGGATTGGGACATCAATCCAGCCACAAAACCTTCAACCTATGATTTGTCTTGTCTGCAAGATGTGCTGGGTTGAAACAAAGGTGGTGCAGAAATTGTGGAAGTGGCCAATCCTGCTTAAGACCCATGCCACTAGAAGAAGCCCACCCCTGATACTGCCTGGAGGAGGGCCAGAACCCAGAGGCTGGATAGCCCAGAGACCTAGGATAGAATCAAACACAAATGGCCAAAAAAAAAAAAAAAAAAAAAAATCAATGAAATGTTTGCTAATGATATTCTACTATGCTCATATATGATATGCTAGACAGGAGCCTAGCATAATCATCCTGAGAGAGGCTTAATCCAGCACCTGATGGAAACAGATGTAGAGACCCACAGCCAAACATTAGGTGGAGTTCAAGAAATCCTGCAGAAGAGGGGGAGGAAGAATGGTAGGAGCCAGAGGGGTCAAGGACACCACAAAACCCCACAGACTCAACTAACCTGGGCTCATAGGAGCTCACAGAGACTGAAGCGGCAATCAGGGAGCCTGCATGGGACTGCCCTAGTCCCTCTGTATCCATGCTGTGGTTATGTAGCTTGGTGTTCTTGTGGGACTCTTTTGCCTGCTCTTGGGGCCCTTTTCCTCCTGCTGGGTTGCCTTGCCCAGCCTTGATATGAGGGGACATGCCTAGTCTAAGTGTAACTTGATATGCCATATTTGTTTGATGGGAGGCCTGCCCTTTTCCGAAGTGAAACTAGAGGAGGAGTGTGTGTGGGGGGGAACTTCGAGGAGAGGAGGGAGGGGAAACTTCAGTCAGAATGTAATATATATGAGAGGAGAATAAATAAAAAACAAAAAAAGAAAAAAAATCTGCAGAAAACTTAACCCTGATTTGCTTTATACCCAGGTCTTTATTGTAGACAGTAGGATAGCAGTACTACACATATTTGCAAAGTCACTATAAATATATAAAAGGAAAGAAGAGATTTTAAGAAATAGCCTTGACAACACATAATTTGCAAAATTAACCATAAAATGTATCAGGGTTTAACATGTAGAAAGACTTTTCTTTTTACTTAAAAAAAATTATTTATTTATTTTACATCCCCGCCGAAGTTTCCCCATCTTCCTCTCCTCCCAGCCTCTCTCCTCCTTCCCTGTTCCCACCCCCCCAATCCATTCCTCCTCCATGTCTATGTAAGAAAGGTCATGAGTATCACCAAAACATGGCATATCAAGTTGCAGTAAAACTAAGCACTTCCCCATGTATTAAGGATGGGCATGGTGACCCAGTATGAGGAGTAGGGTCCCAAAAGGCAGTAAAAGAATCAGAGACAGCCCCTGTTCCCACTGTTAGGAGTCCCACAAGAACACCAAAATACACAACTGTAACATATACGCAGAGTGCCATGGAGGCTCCATACCTGTTGGTCTACATAAAGTTCATGAGTTCCCAATAGTTTGGTTTGGTTGTCTCTGTAGGTTTCCCCATCATGATCTTGATGCCCCTTGCTCATAGAATCCCTCTTCTCACTCTTTGACTGGACTCCTCGAGCTTGGCCTGGTGCTTGGCCGTGGATCTCTGCATCTACTTCTATCACTTACTGGATGAAGGCTCTATGATGACAGGGTATTCACTGATCTGATTACTGGGGTAAGCCAGTTCAGGCACCCTCTTCACTATTTCTAGTAGTCTAAGGTGGGGTCATCCTTGTGGATTTCTGGGAACTTCCCCAGGTTTCTGAACCAGGTTTCTGTCCATGAGTAAACTGGGGGTGGGTTAGGGCAATAGAGGCTAGGGGATGGGGGATGAAAACATAAGGGAACAGGATGGTCGAGCTGGAACAGGGACAGAATGGAAGAACTAGGAAAGAAATACCATGATAGAGGGAGTCAACACATTTTTTTTAGTAAACACAATTCAACTCACAACAGTTGTTCATTACTTTAAAACCAGACGAACTTCTTAACTCATTTTGTCAACACAAATAATGTACTCAAGCTTGGACTCTCCCTTCTAGAACATAGTTGCACTTTCTGCTTTTAAACTTTGTCTTTCTGTTTTAGCAATTTTATTGAAAGCTATGTTAATCTTATCACTTTTTTTTAAGTTAATGCAATTTTGTGTTGTTTGAAATTGCTGACTTTATTTTGTAACTTACTGTGGATTTTTATGTCTTGAAGTCTTTATAATTGCAATTGATATCTCACTCCTGAATGCTGATTATCTGTAATTTTTTATTTTTCCTTATGACAAGGGTATTATGTACGGAGTTGAATGAACATTGCAATGAAATAAGAAAGTTTGAGGCTTAATTGTGTTGTATTCACAGGTTTTACTGTGGAAAAAAATGCTGTTTTATTTGGAAGTAATGTTGACAGTAGAAATTGTACTCAGGTTTACGTCCAGATCTATTGAAATAAATAAACATATCCTAAGGTATTTTTTAGTTTATACTATGACTGACTTTACTTTTTAAATTAAGTTGTTAACTTAATATATGCTTTATAAAAATAAGAATTTAGGTTTTGTAGGAATCCTCTGTCAAGCAACTTATCAATTTTCTAATCATGGGTATCATATTGATCTTTAATAATGTCATTTATTATATTCCTGATGTGTATGTGTCATATAATGAAAGTTTATACACATATTTTTTGCACTGTGTTCATTTTACCTTAATAAAATTCAGTCTTTTCTAAGGTATCCAGGGAAATGACATAATTTTCTTTTCCGTTTACAAATGGGAAATAACCACATTCGGATGACTTCACTTGTGAAGAGTAAAAGGCTGTTATTGTGAGTATAGATCTGGACCTTAATCATTCATCTAGTTTTAGTGTAAAGTGTAAAGTGTTTTGCTTACCAAGAATAGTAGATTTTCTCTTCGCCTGTGTAACAGGTTAGTTCAGAAAGTATCAAAGCATAAAAAATGAGAAGCAGGAGTTCATATCAGATAGGAGTTGAACCCTCTACTTAACCTCTTGGCACACAGCAGGAAACTGCTTTCTACCAGACTGTGACTGTTTGGTTTGCTAGGGAGCAGCAGCCTGTGGCTTACTGAAAGGAGTACCAGTAGCAAGGAAAGGTAAACAAGTTTTGAAATGGGCATTAGTAATTTACTAAGTTTCTCTTTTTTTTTTGTAATTAAAAATTCAAAACCTGTGGCATAATGATTAACGTTTTTGATATTTAACTTGTGTTCTAAGTCTCTCTTACTTTAATTATTATATCTTGATAAGAGTTGCTATTCAGATGGTTCTTCTTGGTTCATAAAAAATGTTATATTAAATGGTTTTCTCATGAAGATCAAGAACCAGTATAGAGTTATACTTTTTAGTTTTTTAAAATTATTATTTTTATTATTATTTGTTTTGTTTTTTTCTGAGACAGAGTTTCACTGTGTAGCTCTGGCTGTCCTGGAACTCAGTCTATAGACCAGGATGGCTTTGAACTCATAGAGATCCACCTGCCTCTGCTGAAAGGCATTCAACACCATGTCAGACTAGTTTTTATATAGTAGGAATCATTTCTATATACTTTCCTCATGGTTCCCTCTAGAGCTTGACAGTAAGATCCTATTTTTCAAGACACCACATTCCTGAGTCATAAAACATGGAGATACTAAGCTGATACTGACCTGGAAGCATCATCCCTACTGGCTAGCTTTCTTTCACACCCCAAAGCAAGATAAAACATAACCAGAAAAGACAATTATGAAAGTACGAGGCCACACAAGCCCCATGGATTCTCATCCCTGGAGACTTTGCCTGTCTTGATCCTTATCATGATTTCTCAAACATTATTTACAGTAATTCTTTAACCATAGTCTTAAAATTGTCTGTTGGCAGAGAAAAATTACATCTAATAATTAGAGTTTTAAAATATTTTATATTTCTGTGCAGTGTGGCAACTATTGTAGATACACTGTCTTCTGATAGCTTGCATGAGCAGCTACTTCATAGTCTGTTTTGATTTCTTTGATGAGTCATGAAATAGTTAAAATGTTCTTTGAATGTCTGTCTAGAATTTAAACATGGAACTTCTGTTACTGTGTGTACTTAGAACAAAACCTAGAACTAGACCAGTGCCCCAGCTTGATCCTGTTGGAAGAATCTCTGGTTTTGTCATCTGTTCAGCATCTGATGCCAGCAGAAGAGTGGGATTTCTGTAGATATTATTTGTTTTGTTTTCTCCTTCAGATGCTTAGTATAATTTTTCTTTTGCTGTGTATCATTCTTACCATATATTGTATCTTTCTGCATTCACTCCAAACTATAAAATGCAGTGTTAAAAAGTTTTGTGTTTTAAGGAGTCTATTATCTTACTAAAAACTGAATAGAATAACAATATAGTATGTTTATGAGCATCATTTTATGATCATTGTTGCTAGTAAGTAATACTTGTATAAACTACGTGACCATCACTTTTTGTTCCTTGTCATATATAGAGCCTCTAGAACAGTGAATTTCAGTTTAGGTATTCTGAACTATCCATTTTATTTATGGCTAAAGTAGTTAGACCATCTTGAAATGTTAAGTAACATTACTGGAAAATCACATTGCTATGTTTTTTGCAATTTTAGATGCTTTTACTTTCTTGTGCCTTTGTTTCATTGTTCCTAGCATTTATTTTTAAAAATATGTATCTTATTGCTATGTAACTTCTGTAGAAAGTGTAGGATTTCTAATTGTCCTTTGTTTTCTCCAACGGAATTCTTTTATAGTTTTCTTCCTCATTCTTCAAATGTCTTCCTTTTCTCTTCCTCTGTTGACCATCTCTTAAAAGATGTTTGCCATTTCAGGGTTTTCTGTATCCTAGTCCATCTTTTCTCAACAGATTATGTGTTAGTAAAGGCCAGGGCTTGTGGCATATATTGATGTTTCCCTAAATCTAGCTTAGTGTTTGGGACTTTATAGGCATCACTAAAAGTTTGTGCAGCTAGCAAATGGCTGAGGTAGAGTGCTTGCTGTCCAAGTATGAAGACCTGAGTTCAGTCTCCATAACCCACATAAAAGCCAGAAGTAGTGTGTGGCGTCTATAATCCCAGCTCTGGGAATACAGAGACAGGCAGGTCCGGAGGGCTCACTGGATAGCCATTGTAGCTAAAATGGTGAAGTCCAAGTTCATCAAGAGACTTGTCACAAAAAAAGGAGGAGAGCAATAAAAGACAGCAGAAGACTTACACCTGCATGTACATGAAAGTATAACATACATATACAAAAAATGAAATTGTGTTTTTTTCCTACTCAAAATTATTTCTGAGGCACATTTGAGTTTTAGAAGATGGCGGGGTCCCACTCTTCCTCTGTGTTTAGAACAATTGAGAATATAGAAATAAAAAATATATAAATATTAAAGTGAATCTGGTACAAATACAAAAATACCTGCTCTCTTGCTAGCAAAAGTATAGGGTGATCCATTGTGGCACCTTTGCTAATCATCAGGCGTTCTAACTTCCCTCCAAAACCTGCCTTTTAAAACCATACACAAGAGTTTTTCAAGGAAGGCACACTGACTGAGACTTTTATAACCCCACAGTAGCCATGTACAAAGAGTCTTCTAACCTTGGGCTCATCACATAGAAGCAGGGAGAGCAAATTGCTGAGTATGCATCTAAAAAATCCTTTGAGAGTTCATCTGTTTAATAGATAAATACTAAACTTACAGTCTGGGCCATTAGGTACTTTGTACATGTCAGTTCTGGTAGGTACTGAAGGTTCTTTAGGCAGGCCTACTTTTAGGCACTCCATTAGACTCACCAGAAAACCAATTGTTTCCCTCATAAACTATAGCAGAATATTCTCTAGAACAGACAGGAACAGGAAGTAGAGTCTTCCTTCAAATACTGTAACCCTTCTTCCAGCATTACATGAAAATGAACCCAAGGACTGCAGTGAATCTAAGACACTATATTTGAAAGCACAGAGAAGCAAACCAGAGCAACCTTAGGAAAGAGGAATTTTTCAAATGTTTGCTTGTGTTTAAGAAGAAAAATACAAAAAAGTACCAGTTCATAATTCTGTTTTATTTGTACTACTGAGCTTGAGATTTTAAAGACTATTTAGGACCTCACCCGATTTATTTCCAGTGAGAATCTATCAGGTGTCAGATACTCATGTCCATCAAGTTGCTCAGAAAATGTATTCACAGGCAGGTGAGCTGCCTGCATCTGAAGGCAAATCGAATGTTGTAGAGATCTCAGCAACCATGCCTTAGGGTATTTTTTTTGGTGACAGAGTTTTACCCTGTGGGCTTCTTCTGTCAAATATGTTCTTGGTGCTCACATTTGTTGTTTCTGTCACTATGTTACATTTTATGTAATGCAGTTACTAAAATATAGATTTGATTAGTACAACTGTACTATAACTTTATACAACTCATAAAGACACCTGAAATAAAAGTCAATAAGAAAACAGATGCTGAATTCTTTACATTGTGATTCAAAGGGCTAAGTGATTCTCTATAGCTGGTGCCTTTCGATTTGAATGTACATGGTAATCCTGGTGCAAGTGGAACTGGTTTTTAGAAATAGGAATTCCGGTATCTTGTCTCAGATATTGATACAATTGTTCATTTTTGAAGATATTCCAGGAAGTTCTTCAGTGGCTGATAGGCTATCCTAAGAGAAGCATCTTGGTATTATGGAAGCAGTGGTTGGGTTTATGCTGGGGTGACTTCTACCAGAAGAGAAAAAATACACTTGGTACAAGTGGTGGCACTTGTACCATGGAGATGTGCTGATGTTGAGAGTGTGATAGAATGACCCACATAGTTAGGAATATATAAGTCTACCAGAGGCTGATGGTGAATTCAAATACAGCCATTTGTGTGATTTTCTTTCTATCGTTTGTATATAACAAAGGAATTACTGTTTTCTGTAAAATTGGTTTCTTACAGTCTGGATATGTTATTAGGATCTTGATATTAAGAACCACTTGTATGAGTTATTTGTGCATTTTACATTTGTCTGCTGTAATACCTTGAACATTAGATATTTTATGTTAATTACAAAATTCTAATAATGAGCCTCCTACAGAGCTTACTGTTCTATTTGATATACTATGGTTGTAGTTATTGTATACTGGAAAAAACTAGAAAAACTAAAGGTACATGCTTACATGTCTCATGTTTCGTTTCCTGGGTTTCTTTTCGATCTTCTGTCTTCCTCAGTCCTGGCTGGATTATTGATCCTTTTTCTCACTGTTTTGCATGCCTGAAAATTTGAATACTTTATTCATTGCCTTTAGGAATATCTCAGTATTTAAAAAGAGTGTGTTGGATAATCTGAGGTCTTTGTTTGCCTAAGATGGCCAAAATCTGTGCCACTAATACCAACATAATTATCAGTAACACCCTCTTGCCGCTCACAATACTAAATTCCTTTCAGACCTTGAAATCCTGAGTTTTGCACTTAAGGGACATCTTTGTCATTGACTGTGTAACATCATTGTTGATGGATATTTTGAATTTAATGCAAGCATTTTAAATGTGGGCATTTTGTAGTCCTTCAATGTTAAGTATGCTCTGATAAGAAGTGCTATTAGCATCTTTATTTTGTATGAGCATTTTTGTGTTTTCTCTGTAAGGTTGTTAAAGTAGTTATACTTTAGAGCTGTGGAAAGTTCAGACTGTGTCCGTGAAGTTATTACTCTTGTATAGTGTGTTTGAAATGATGAGAATTCCTGAGCTACTAGCATATGTCCATGTACTACATACAGACCACTTCAGAAATCCCTGAAGTGGGGTTGAAGAGATAGCTCCATGGTAACATGTCCACTGTGCAAGAATGAAGACCTGAGTTCTGTCCCTATCACCTATATCAAAACAGCCATATATAATAATATGGATTTGTAATCCCAGGGATGGGGAGGAAACTGTCAAGTTCTGTGTGCCTCATGAACGTTCGTTGGGTGAGAATTTATGAGTCTTTTATAGGAATATATAACTTGTAAGCAGGTTGAATAAAGGCAAAGCTGTCACCAGCATACACTTGGGCTTTTATCTTAAATGTTATCAATAGCTATGTTTTTGGGTACATTGAGATTTTGTGTATTTATCAAAATTTGCTCTGAGAAGTTAAAAGCTAAATTCCAGCAGAGAGCTTCCGAGAAACAAACATGTTGATATATACCCAAAGACAAGGAGCTATCCTTGTTTTTTTTCCAGCTTGCCCTAACTGGACATTAAATTTCTTTTTAAAGCTAATGCGTAGTTTCCTCGCCTCACTTTTTCACCTCACTTTTTCTTTCTTTCTTTCTTTCTTTCTTTCTTTCTTTCTCTCTTTCTTTCTTTCTTTCTTTCTCTCTCTCTCTCTCTCTCTCTCTCTCTCTCTCTCTCTCTCTTTCTTTCTTTCTCTCCTTCCTTCCTTCCTTCCTTCCTTCCTTCCTTCCTTCCTTCCTTCCTTCCTTCCTTCCTTCCTTCCTTCCTTCCTTTCTTTCTTTTGCTAGCCAGTATTTCTTAGAGACTAAAATAGGTGCTTCAGTATTTAATATTTCATTTTCTCAGTTCCAACATAAAATTTCTATAGCCTTTGCCATTCCCCTGTTTTTCTTGTAAGTCACAGTTCCCATCCTTTCGTAGATAATTACAGAACTACCTCCTCTCTTTAAACATATCAGCTCTGCAATGTGTAGTGGTTTGGTTGAGAGAGAAGAGCCACTGGTTACTTAACTCTGTAAGCAATTACACTTTAGTACTTCTTTTAGTCCTTCCAACGGTGCTGCTAACATTATGTAAAGGACATTAATATTGTAAACACTTACACGCACATACAACTATCATGCCATTTTAGTTTTTCAGCTCTGTGCAATCTTACCTCTTTTGTAAAACATATTTTGTTTAAAAAACTTTATTATAATGAACTTGCAAATTAAAAAAAAAACACACACACAGTGAAATTAACCATCCCCTTACCTCTTGACGCAAACAATATATTTTCCTTGCCATGACGGCCACCCAAGCATATTTGAAGATGGTCTGTGACATTCAGGGTCCTGGGATATGCTCTCAGAATTAGTGAGCCACAGTCCAAGCACTGGGTCCTGCAGAGACTGGTGGCTTCTCTGTTCTGGCCACAGCTCTGGTTTCTGTATCATTCATTGGATCCCTGCATATTTGTTTTCAGACAAAGGTAGTATCAGATAAAATGAGAAAGAAGTTCTACCTTCTGATTTTAGTACATCCATTAATTTTTCCCAAATGATGATTTCTGAGAGTTTTCAAATAAAATCTGTTGTGTTATTTTTTTAGAAGTCAGGATTATTCAGTGTTTTATTTCTCTTGTCATTGGATACCTCTGCTGAGTATTATTTTTAAAAATGTCAAATAAGTATACTATACAACACAATTAAATGTAGATAGAAATCCACATGCTGACTTCCTTTACACAGAAGAATTTCTAGTGCCCAATATTTTTGTTTGTGTTACTAGAATTGCAATAATATGGGGAAGGCTATTGGACATAGATAAATAGCAGGCTAACTAAAGAAGAAAAGCTAACTTAAAAAACTGCATGGTCTCTGTCTCAGAATAGTTTGAGAAAGCAAGCATGCAGAGTTTTATCCGTGCTGCCCTACTGTAGAGCAGAGAATTGCGGTGCCCTGGAGGCCATCTTCTAAACAGAGTTGGTGCTTTAGTTCATGCTCTGCACTATTGTCCTTTCCACCTATAAGATTTATGGGTCTGGGAATAAAAACTGAGTGGTGAAATTGAGACCTACAGGAGAGGTGGTGCATAATTACATGTGGAAAGCCTTGTAATAAAATACTCCTAATGGATTAAAATCCCTTTGAAAGGAACACACTCCTGAAGGTGAGACTGTTTCTTTCCTTCTCCTTTGACCCCGAATCTAGTCACCAAATTCTTTCCATGTTTCCTTTGGGACGTGTTCCTTTCAAGGCCATGACTCTCTAGAGTATGCATTTTGGGTTTTTCCTGGGCCACACTTGCATTCCTGCTTGTTCTATTTCTGTGCAGTTGTGTTTCACTGCCTCACAAGTCCCTGGAGCTCGGTCCTGCCCATTCTTCACCGAGCCTTGGTGTTCCAGCTGAAGTTCCTCAGTGACCCCTGCTTCGCTTGAGTCAGAAGTGTTGTCTTTCTGCTCTCAGTTTCTGTGGCCCTCATAACTGCGTGCTCCATTTGAAACTGGATATCTCTTGTCCTCACATGTTCAGGAGTCTCAGTTTAAAACTTAAGTTTTAACCACTGGGTCAAGTGGGTGGTTACATTTTTAATTCCTGTAATTCTTATTCTTAATGGAGTATTGTTCTTACATATGTGGCATGTGTGTTCAAGTACAGTCATAACAGGTGCAGCCATAGTCAGAACAAGAGAGCAAGAGGTGTACTGGAAAAGTACATGGTGAATAGGACTGTAAGATTACTGATTTTGATTGCATGACGCAAACGTCTTGTTCTGACAGTAAGTTAATGACTAGTCTAAGCAGTCTTTTCTAAAAGGTTTGGGTACCACTGAGCTGGGGAATCTTAAAGTGGTAAAGTTTTTAAAACTTCCAATAAGTTTGTTTCTTTTTACCTAGATTATTAATTTTATCATCAAAATTAGTCAGTTTTCAGAGTCACTTGTTCATTGGAGAAACTATAGTTATCTGGCATTTATTTGGTGGTACTTGGTAGGGAGAAGGTTTCTTTATCATTACAGATTTCATTTTAACAACTTAAAGGAACAGATATTAAGCACACTTTTAAAAGTTTCTTAACTTTGTGTCCTTGTTCATTTGGTGAATAACATTTTTGTCAGTGCCTGCTTTATGCCAGAATGTTCACCATGAGTTTGAGGGATTGCTGTTCTACTGGTAAACATAGACATGTAAACATAGACATGCAAATAAGCGCAGTGGTATAGGTATCATGATGGAAGTAGAGCCTAATGGACAGTGATCGTGGCCCTTCCCATTGAAGAGTATGAGTTGTAGGGCTGACAAGAAGGCTCAGTGAGTAAAGTACTTGATGTCCTGAGTCTTTTTTTTTTTTTTTAAAGAAATTTTACTTTATTTTAAATTCTGTATATGTGTCTTTGTGGGAATGTGTATGCATACGTTCAAGTGTCCAAGGAGGCCAGAGGCATTGGATCCCATGGAACTGAAGTTAGAGACAGTTGTGAGCTGCCTAATATGGGAGCAAGGAAGGAAACTCAGGCATTCTGGAAGAACAGTATACACTCCAACCTCTAAGCCACCTCACCAGTCCTGATGTCCTAAGTTTGATCCCAAGAATCAACGAGGAAAAAAACAAACCAGATGTGGTGCACTTGTGATCTTAATGCTAGGGAGTCAGAGACAGGAAGATCATAGGGGTTTGCTGGCCAGCTGTTCTAGGCACCTTGGTGGCATCCAGGCTAGTGAGAAACCCTGTCTCAAAAGAAAAAAAAAAAGGTGTAGAGGTAGACAGCTCCAGGTCAACAACAACTGAAATTGTCCTCTGGCCTCCACATGTATGGACATATAGGTGGATCTGTACACACATATTACCCCCCCCCATATATGCACATGAACATGTACCAAAAAGCCATGAAATATAATAGCCTTTAAATGTCAGTGAATTCTTCATATATTACATATAAGAATTGAAAACACTTGATAGATAAAGGTTTAGTTACTGTTTAACAGCACAATAACAAAAACAAGTGTTTTAATTTTGTCATCCTGGAAATGAGAAGTAGTTAGTAGTTTTCCTGTTTACTCCCTAAGACTCAAATTGTCCACACACTACCAGACGAGGATATGCTACCTGGCCCTGTTTTGCTTTGGTTGTTGCTGTTGTGTTTTATTTATTTATCTATTCATTCATTCTGTGTGTGTGTGTGTGTCCATCCTTAAGTGGATATGTGGGAGTGTGAGCGTGTTCATAGAGGACAGAAGAGGACATCTATTGTCCTCTCTATCATTCTGTGCCTATTCCTCTTAGGCAGGGTCTTCCCTGGCCTTATGTTTTCTCAGGTGGCTGGAAGATATGTTCTCCTGTTGGAGCTGGGGTTACAGGCAAGTGCAGGATACCCAGTTTGTTATGTAGGTGCTTGTATTTAAAACAGTAAAACAGCAAGCACTATTATCTGCTGAGCCATCTCTCCAGCACTCTGGTTCTGTTTTGAGTCATAATCTCCCATTTCTAATGTGCTTGAGTTTCATTTCCCATTAGTATAGCTATTCCTCTTGAGCCTTCTGAACATATACAAAGAAAATAATGGCTTTTTAAAATTGTTTCTTTTATTTTTTGAAATAATATTACATATCCCCCCTCCTCCCCCTCCAAAGCCTCCCATATGCCTCTCCTTGCTCTTATTTCTTTATGTGCCAAATTAAATTAATCAAAGAATTAATATTTTTTTAGCCCTCCATTTACTTGACATTTTTGTTTTGCTGTTGGTTGTTTTTATTCATATTGTCTTTGCTTTTACAAATAATACCCTGGGGAGTTCAAATAGTGTGTTATTAGGGCTTGAGTGAGTTTGTTGTCAGGGATTAGAAGCTAGGATCAGTAAGAGGAAGGACTTTTAAGGAAAAGGAGTACAAGTAGGCTCGTTTTTCTTACTTAAACTCTAGAAAGACATTTTTTATTGAAGTAGCAATACAATTATTTTAAGATCTTATTTAAGGCTAATTGGTCCTAGCAGAATTTGATAGGGATATTATCGAATTCTGGATAGCTTTGTATTTAATGTCATCAAGAACTTAGATAAGCCCCAGCACTCTGCTCTCTGTTAATTAATTAGCAGTAAAGTGAACCAGGTACTTCCTCAACAGCAGGCAACAGGATCACGGAGCAGGAAGATGGACTAGAAAACAGTCTCGCAACATGAAGGACTATGTTCAGGTGCCTGCAGCCGAGCTGGAGAAACCTTATGAGTTTACTTCACCAGGGGAGTCATCCACATGTCTTTACCTGAGTAGGTCGAGTGATTTTGTCTTACATGTTCTTGCCGTGTTTATAAATACAGTATTCTCTTATTTGAATATTTAGAAAATTGCTTCTGTAATTTTTATTGCCACACTTTTTAAAAACCATATAATGCTTTTTATGTAATTGAGTAAATTGAAATTTTTGAGCTAATTTCCTATGTCTTTTTTGTGTGTGTGTGTTTTCATTTATATAAATAGTTGGAAAGTGTTTGTTTGAGGCTTTCCTGAGAAAGTCTCTGTGATTATTCATTCCCTAAAGTGGGAGTGCATTCTTTACCTGTGACATATACATATCACTACAGTAAGATTTGTAGAAAGTGGGAGCATTTCATTTTCAAATAGTACTTGAATTAGTGTAGCAGTTTCTGTTGGAAGCCATCAGGTCTGGACTGGGATTGCAGTGTCTTCCACCCTTACCAGCTCTGCAGTTTGGAGCAGATCAGCTTCTGTGAGCACTTCCTTGCTGTAGGTAATAACCACCTCTGGGACTTGATAGAGGAGTGAGTGATTATGCTGTAAAGTCCTGAGTGCAGTGCTGTACAGGTCATGTTCTGAACATAGCAGTTCCCCTCCTTGTTCTTACTCATAATTGAAAGGTGCTGTGAACGTTGTATGACATGTACTGATGGTTCATTCACAACAAAGGCTTCACACTGTTCTTAGTATTCTCTAAAAGACTTTCCATCTCCTCCTGTTTACCTTTATTGTGAATCTACTTTCACTGTATCACTAATAGTAGTTACCATTTTCTTAAATGCTTCCTTACTAAGAGCTTGATATACAATTTAATTAATTAATAGTTATGGTCAAGTCATCTTTATACAAGGAGAGAACTTAGGTGTAGTAAGGTAAGTCACTTTTGTGACTGGGTAATTGGTTATGTCTTTTGCACTTTTCTCTTTTTCTCATATGTAGTCATTGTAGGTCTAGGCTTCCTGAAATTGAGGGCCAGGGTTATTGGTTGTAGCCCAAATTCAAATTTACTTCTCAGGCTCTCTCAATATCAGTGAGCACTATCAGAAAGTGACCCTGCAAGCAAAGTTAGCTTGCTGAGAATCTTCTCACAGGTAATACTGCAATACACAGGACCCTTAAGGCACTAGGAGCTGTGTGTGGCTCCACTGGCAGGCCTTTGCCAGGACCAGTTGAGTTCACTGTATTTGATTCCCATTAGTGCTGGCCAAGTGTGTGCCTCAGTCTTCTCACCAGAATGTTGGCTTCATCATTATCACAAGCACCTCAGTGTCAGTATGGCTGCAGTGGCGTGGTACACGTTTGGTTTTAATTTATTTATTAGAAATAGGATTTTTGCTTTGTGCTAATTTAGCTATCTGTACCCCTTCTCCCCAGTACTCAAATGATTGTTTTGTTCTGGGGGGGGGTCTAAGTATTATTCAGATATTTTTTATGTTAATCTAAAAATTTAACTTTGTAGTATTTAGATTATTTGGAACTTTTTTCTTATTAGAAAAACCTTTTGAACAGTGAATAACATTTACTAATATCAAGTATACCAAGCAGTATATATTGCTGAATTTTTTTTGCTGTTTTTATGACAGTTATAAATTCTTCAAAAGATACACTTTTTATGATTCTTGTATCTGTGGTGTAGGGAAGAGCCTGGAGTTTTAATTTTAGATAGTGGATTCATTCAGCCATTAACTGTTGACCAAGTTACTGATTTCTTTTGCTACAGACTTTTTTAACTTTACAATTTTATATTATTATTTTAAGTATTATATAAGTATTTGCCTGCATATGTGTCTGTGCTCTATGTGCATGTCCAGTGTCCGTGGAGACCCGAAGTGGATGTTGGATCCCTAGGACTGGAGTTACAGATGGTTTTTGAGCCACCATGTGGGTACTGGGAATGGAACATGGATCCTCTGGAAGAACAGCCAGTGCTCTTAACTATTAGGTCATCTCTCCAGCCCCACTTTACAGACTCTTGCCTCTATGAAGTAGTGATGATAATCAAGCCTTGTTTGCTAGGAATGCTAAGTGATGCATACACAGTGCTTTCTGATTATGAAGGATGAGAGACAGATCATTTTCAGATGATCAACAACTCTAGACTTGTTTCATCATTGCTTTGATAGTCTCACTTTATTGCAGTGACTGGACTCAGCTTTATACTATTTTTTGGCCTGTGTTGAACACTCAGTTGACACTTGTTAAATAGCACATACTTCATAAAGAATTTGAGATCTTCAGGAAAATTCCTTCGTATTTAATATTACTTGATACAATTGCAGAGGTTCTGCTTCTATTTAAAGTGTTCTCTTTTATCTTGTCTTGGTTTTTAAATACATGTAAATGCACAGTGACAGAGATTTTTTCCACCTCAGCTCATAAATTAGGGGAATCATTTTATAATATCTCAAGGCCACTATTACGAAGTTATTGGTATTCAGGATAAGAAAACTGATTGATCCACATCAGTCAAAACTGAAGTGTCTTACCCAAGTCATGTACCCATTCATAGAAGAATTGGAGTGAAGTCTCCTAGGTCATTCATGCCTTTTTCTATTTATTAGTCTTGTTTCTATGAAAGATTTATAAGACAGACATAATGTTTATTTGTTACAGATTCTGCAGCCTTTGTTTCATTTGCATCTTAATTTTAAAGCTCATCTATTTTTGACATATTTTCAGTCTAGAATATATCCATTTAAAAAATTAAGCAATTTTGGCATATGCTAAGTATAAAGAATAGTTAATAACAGGAAGTATATGGGTTTGAAGGACACTATAAAATTTTAGGGCAATTTTATGTATTTAATCAATTATCAGTGAGCTCTTGAAAGCATCAGTGTAATGATATTGTTAAAAATAAGCTATTCTTATCATCCCTGTGTTGGAGCCACAGGAGGAGACTAGGAAACTAGCTAGGAAGCCGTAGAAAAAGGTACAGGTAGCTGTGACTTCTAAACTAGGTGCAGAAGTGGAAAGTATATCAACAAAGGCATTGCTGAGGTAGAGGCACACACCCATTCAACAAATACCTCAGTGCCTACTGTGTCTTGTTCCAGTTGCTTGGGATTTATCAGTGAGCAAAAGAATAATTTCTGCCTTCCTCTGAGCTTATATTCCTCTGGTGAAGGGGGGCTAATGATAACCACTAGGAAAGTTATGTTGAGTGATAAGCGATTTTTAGCAAAATAAAGTAGAAGAGAGTGAGGGTGGCCAAAGGTTTAAATGAGGAGTGAGATAGTTGGCCATGTTCTAGGCAGAGGGAACACACAGGAGAGGCTTCTAACTGAAATAGCAGGCCACTGATATGGCTGCAGTGAGACACACAGGTGAAGATTGAAGGTAGGCAGATGGAGGTAAAGACAGATGTGACCCATGAATTTACTTAACAGAACAAATTTGATGTGGGAGGTATATAAGTTTATGCAGTCTTAGCAGCTGCTGTTTTTTAGGAAGAGGGGGGAAATTAACTTCCTTATTTTTTTAATTTGCATGACTTCTCTTGCTGCCAGTTTAAACTTATCTTTAAATGGACAGTGAGTACTCAGAAACATGAATTACTGGGTCATTTTACCTTATTAATCTTTATACTCTTTTATTTTTTTAAAAAAACAGGAGTGTGTTGCTGCTGCTCTGCTCTGCGTCCTCGCTACAAACGCCTGGTGGACAACATATTCCCTGAAGATCCAAAAGTAATTTGATCTACATCTACTGATCCTTCTCTTTGCTGACCCATTCTGCCCCCCTGCTGACCTCCTTAAGGTTTCCCTCATTTCATTTCTTTTTTCTCCACATCTCATCACGTGAAACTGCTGTACTTTTCTTTTAATCTTCACATGACCCTTGCTTGCTTCCCTTTTTCAGATGTTAGGTACAAATCTGAAGTGATAGATGTATGGTGTCCTTTTTCATTGAGATGGTTTAGTCAAACATTTGGGATTGTGTGCCATATACTGTGTACTCAGGATGCAACTGTAAACGGAGAATAGTTTCTGCATTCAAGAAGCATGTAGATAGAATACCAGCAATTTTAATACACTGGGGGAAGTGTGATAAGGAAATGAAATGCGGGATGCTGCTTGAATAGATCAGAATAATAGCCAGTTGGGATTAGGAGAAGAAAGACAATGGGAATAAAATCTAACCTAGATCCAAAGAGCAAATAGGAATAGGTTTTTATTTTTCTTTTAAAAGAGAATTGGGATATTGAGAGACTATTGTAGAGAGAAGCTGTTGGCCTTTTTCTTAAGTCATGTCTATCCAGGTGTATTGGCTATCTTTATGTCACCTTGATGCAAGCTAGAATCATCTGAAAAGAGGGGACCACAATTAAGAAAATGCCCCCACCAGATTGGCTAGGCAAGCCTATGGAACGTTTTCTGGATTGATGATTGAGGTGGGAGGCCCAGCTCACTGTTGGCATTGCTACCAGTAGGCTGGTGGTCCTGGATGGCATAAGAAAACACCCTGAGCAAGCCATGAGGAGCAAACCAGTATATGCAGTACTTCTTCATGGCCTCTCTATCAGTCCTGCCTCTAGGATCCTGCTCTGAGTTCCTGCCCTGACTTCCCAGAATTCTTGACTACAAGCAAGAAAATGAATAAACCCTTTCCTCCCTGAGTTGTTTTTGTCATAGCATTTTATCACAAAAATAGAAGCCCTAAGACATATGGTGGTATGTGATTATATACTCACAGTATGTGTGAGGCTAAGGCAGGAGGAATGTGAGTTTGGGGTCAGCCTGGGCTACATAATGAAACCCTGCCTCAGAAAGCCAAAATAACTCCCCCAACTTGCTTCTTTTTATTTAATAAATCAATTGAAATATACAGGAGAGTCTGGCTGCTTTTAGGGACCCTGGGTTTGCTGGACAATACTTAGCTTTTCTAAGGTTCCTTAGGTTTCTGATAAATGGACATAAAATGTTTTGCAAATTGATTTCCAGGAAGTTGTTTAATTTTCTGCAACCAACTGTCTTTTGGTTATGTTAACATTAATTTAAAGGTGATATGTCCTACTTTTGATTAAAACCTATTTAAGTGGTTATCTGCATATTGGAAGTTATCCATAAATACTATTGGCTGCCAGTTATAATTTGTGGAATATAAAAAAACCTGGATCATATGTGATATATAAAAAACCTGTAAGATATGATATTTGCTTTTAAGTAGTTTGACTCACATCAAGCATATTAAATATTAAGTCATGATATATAAATTAGTAAATAAAGTACAGATGTTAATAGTTTTGCCTCTAATGCAAGAAAGTATCACGGTGTGTGGCATTCTCTGGGAAGCATTCTGAGAGGATGTAAGTTCTGCTAAACATTGAAGAATGCCCACATCTAGAGGAATGGAGATTAGTGTCTTTCTTGCAAGTAAGAAGAAAGAGAACAATGCATGGAAATTTAGATGTGTTCAAGGTAAAAACAAATTGATCAACTATCCAAATGAAAATTCTTATTGCCTAGCTATAGAGTATAGTGGATATTTAAATTGTTGGCCACAAATAGACTGAATATTCAGATTATTGTATTCGCAAGAAGTATGGGATACATAGGTAGAGGGCAGAGTATGGAGAAATGTGAAGATGAGCCAAGGTGTCTAAATCATTCTCTATAACTTATATTAAGTGCTGAGTTTTGAACACTTATAATGGGGCTGACAATGGGTAAAGTGAGGAATGCTTACAAAAAGAATTTTTTGTTTCCATGAACCTTACATGCATGTGGTAAACACAACTCATTTGTCATATTTGTTATTTTATTGAACACAAGCATCTTGCAATGCATTCAGAATGATTCAGACAATAGGTGCTTAGATGCACAAGTATATGTGCCCCAGTCCCTGCCTTTAAAAAGTTGGAGACAAATAAATGATTTCCTATAATTACTATGTGTCATTTCATGGATGCAATTTGTAGGACCTGTCTCAGTTCTCATGAGCTTTCACTGAGCAAATGCGGTTCTTTGCCGAGTATGGCTTCTGTGGTGTTCTGTCATAGTGCCTGGTATGTAGTTGGCACTCAGTATTTGTTTAATGAATGAGATGACTGTATGGCAAAGTATAACAGCATAGATAAGTACCATGAGCTAAAAGATGTTCCTCACAATAGAAACATCACAACCCATCTCTGGAGAGCTTGTGGAGGGTACCTTGGAGAAGGCATGTGAAGGGTGTTTAGAGGAAGCTGAGAGCTAGAGCAAAGTACCTCTACTACTAGACGATAGATAAGCTGAGTAAAAGAAGTCATGCACAGCAGAATTGCAGTCTGACTGCAGAGTAACAGGTTTTAGCAAAATAGAAAAGGTACAAAATATGCTTGTGTAGCTTCACTGAAGAGACAGCCAGAGGCTGTCAGGGGGCAGATAAAGATGAGAACACAGACTTACAAACTTATTAATTGTAGATTCATCATCCAAATATCTTCCCATCTCCCTTCTCACCCCATCCAATAGACATAAGCATAGTTACTTAGACTATACCTAACCAAGAAATTAAGGGTGATTGTTGACTCACTTGTGTTAAGATAAGAAGAAGGACCATTGAGCTGGGGTATGGTGGTGCCCACCTTTAATCCCAGTATTTGAAAACAGAGGCAGGCAGATCCCAGTGAGTTCAAGGCCAGCCTGATATAGATGGTGGGTAACAGGACACCCAGGGCTATATAGAGAGACCCTGTCTCAAAACAAAACAAAACAAAAAAACGAAAAGAGTCACTGGCATCATCTTTAGAAGATGGAAAAGATACACATAGCCCACATGATAAGCCCTCATTAGGGATGTGTTGTCATACTAATTAAACACAGTTCTGAATATATTTTAATTGGTTAATTACAACAGATTTTTATGATACCAGGAAATTCTGAATAATTAAAAGCTCTATGTCGGGGTTGGGATTTACCTTCTTGGTTGACCTCTTACTAGGCCTCTTACTTTGGGTTCAGCCCTAAGCCCTGGAGCTGGGGAGAAAGCTATATGCATGTTCACTGTTGTAGACAGAAAAAGTACCAACTGTACATAACATTCAAAACATTTAAACTGAAGCAAATTTTGTTGGAAAATGTTTTAGTAAAACATACTTCATAGTCTACTTACTGCTAGCTACTTAACTACAAATGAAAGTTCTAGAGACAGTTTTTGTTTGTGAGGTCCTTTAAGTGCTTTGCCTTAGTGGGATAATTCTTCAGCTTTTAAAATGTCTTCAGTATGTAGAATTTTTAATATTAGCACAAAAGAGTTTATTCCTAAAAGTTTCAGCATAAATGTGGATTAATTTACAGTCTTCAAAGATGAGATGTAAATCAGGCATCATTTTGAATGAATAAATAAATTAGAAAATGATTGTGTATTTGTTATTATTTTCAGGATGGCCTTGTTAAAGCTGATATGGAGAAACTGACATTTTATGCAGTGTCTGCACCAGAGAAGCTCGATCGAATAGGTGCCTATCTGGCAGAAAGGCTGAGCAGGGATGTTGTCAGACATCGTTCTGGGTAAAAACACTAAGTACTGCTAATAATCACTTATCTTTGGAGGATTATTTCTAAGCGAAGTTGTCTTGTAAATTTTTGTGCCAGGTAGTCAGGCAAAAACAATATACAGAAGATAAAACTTTAACAATATGCAAAGAAAAGTATGAGACCCCTATAGTTGCTGCAGCTTATTTTTCCTGTGGCTCAGGTTTTATGTGGGAATTTGTGTTATGAACCATTGCCTCCAGCTTTAGCATCACTTTCCTTCACTTCTAATGGAAAATAGTTTTAAAAGTGTGATACTGTGTTTAAAAAGCTGTGTTAAATTGAAAACAAACAAGATCCCGTTTCCAGGCAGGTTTGACATTGCTTCAGTCTTTCACTGAAGTCTTTTAGATCTTGGAGTCCAGAAGGTGTAAGCATCCTGATTTGGGACTGTCCCATTTGCACCAGAGTCTGTTGATAAAGAAATCCCATCTTGACTCTTCTCTATGTGAAAAGTTACAGCTTTGCAGTTTGCATTGAAAATACTTTCTATTGTGAAATTTTATCACCCTAGTTTCTTAGAGTACTTGCTTCTCCAAGCGACACATTGGCTTGTGTCTCTGCTTTGTCACCTCTTAGGACATGTCAGTGGTTTTGAACAGGCAGTTTGATAATAAAAGTTAACTAAAATGGAATCTAAATTTTATTATATAAAATCTTTTTTTTTTTTTTTTTCCGAGACAGGGTTTCTCTGTGTAGCTTTGCGCCTTTCCTGGAACTCACTTGGTAGCCCAGGCTGGCCTCGAACTCACAGAGATCCGCCTGTCTCTGCCTCCCGAGTGCTGGGATTAAAGGCGTGCGCCACCACCGCCCGGCAATTATATAAAATCTTTTAAAGCTGTTGATTGATAAAGTGAATTTTATCGAGCTATTCCCTTATTGCTCTGTAGTTGAGTTGCTGGCATGATTTTATCTATGAATATAATTTATAAATATTTTACTTACAAATATAAGTAAATTATATTGGAGACAGATGAATTGTTATAATAACTATTTAGAACATGTACAAATAAATATGGTTAAAATCATGGAAAGTGTTCATGGTGTTCAAGGCAGATTACACAAAGACAATGTCACAATAGCTCTGAGGTTTCCAGGAGGAAATGAGTAGAGCAGTCTAGATTTGGTGCACTTTGTCTTGAGGATGTGTACATCTAAACCTAGCTTTTGCTTAGTTTACTTTGACTTTCTATGTTCTTTGCATTTAAGTAGGCCTAATTATTCTGGTGAAAATTACTTAGAAAAATTCAGAAGAATTAAGAATGCTGGCAATGCTTTGATTTTGTATATCCTTTAATTTAGGTATGTTCTAATTGCTATGGAGGCGTTGGACCAGCTTCTTATGGCCTGCCATTCTCAAAGCATCAAACCATTTGTAGAAAGCTTCCTTCATATGGTAGCAAAGCTTCTGGAATCAGGGGAACCAAAGCTTCAAGTTCTTGGAACAAATTCTGTAAGCAAAGCTATTATTTTCTTACTAAGTTTAATTAGTGTATGTAGAGTGATTCTGACAGAAGGCAATTTCCCATTCAGGGCATTTGGAAAACCCATACAGAAGACAGTGATTAACACACTATCTCTGGTGTTTTTGTTGGTCTTTACAGAATCTGTGATATTAACCTATCATCGTGAAAAACCTGCCTCTAAATGAGTCTATTCCTGTCCGTTTTAATTTTCTCTGACTTGCCCATTACAGTGCTAACTTTGTATACTACTGTTTTACATTATTGCTTTTCCAAAAGCTGGAGCTTTATTGAGCTATATCTAATTTATCATTAACAGTTATGTAGTATCATATGACTCAACAATTTCACTGTTTAGCATATATCACCAAAGTGGAAATCCTATGTCTATGCATAGATTTTTAAACCATTGTTCAAAATAGCCAAAAAAGTGGAAAAGTTCTAATATCCATGGTTAGATGAATAGATAAATTAGAATGTAGTATGGTGTTTCATTGTTTTTTTTTTTTTTTTCCTTAAAGCTTCTTGGTATTATAGGCTTTCTGCATGTCTCTGGATAAATGTCTATCCAAATCCTTATTTTTAAAATTAGATTGTCTTTTTAAAGTCATCTATTTTTGATACAAGTTCTTCATCAGATAAGCGACTTGCAGTGTTTTTTTTTTTTTTTTCTTTTCTTTTCCTAGTTCTGCAGTTTGTTTTATACTTTACTTACGGTTTGCTTTGAGTCACTAAAGTTTTTAATTTTGATGAAGTCTGGTTCTTTTTTTTTTTTTTTTTTGTATTTTTGTTTTTTTCTTATGTACTTTCAGTTCCTTTATAAGAAACCATTGCCTAATCCATGGTCAAGGATTTACCCTTAAGATTTCTTCTAAGAAATCAGTTCTGTTATCTACTTTGAGTTATTTTACATATGCTTGCATATGAGTTAAGGGTTCAAATATATATATATATATGCATATATTCATTCAGATATCCCATTATTATTGTTGAATATACTATGTTTCTCCCTAGTACTTGGTTATGAAACCAACATTTATGTTTCCCTCCTTAGCCCACTTCTGAATTGTTTCTTCTCACTACATTCATTTCCTTCTGTCCTGAACATAACTTTTAAATAAAAGATGGAAAATAGCATGCTATAGTCTTTCATTTTTGCTTTCCTTTATATTTTCAGTTTTTGGGGAAGCTTTAAGTTATTCAGCCTAGGTGAATATTTTGTATTCCCACCCATAGTTTACTGAAAACTATCAGAATCACATGATTTTTTTGTTGTTTAGACATTGTCTTAATTACTGTTCTATTGATGTGAAGGACACCATCACTAAGGCAACTTATAGAAGAAAGCATTTAATTGGGGGCTTTCTTACAGTTTTAGAGAGTTAGCCTATGATCATAATGGCAGGAAGCCGAAAGGCATGACCATGGAGCAGTAGCTGAGACCTTTATATCCTAATCCACAGGCAGCAGGCAAAGAGTGAGAGAGACTGACCTGGCCTGGGCTTTTGAAACCTTAAAACCCATCCCAAGTTACACACTTCCTCCAACAAGGCCGTACCTCCAACAAAAATCACACCATCTAATCTTTCCCAAATAGTTCTTCTAACCAGGGATTAAGCATTCAGACATACAAATCTATGTGAACCATTCTCATTCAAACCACCACAGGCGTAATTTCAAATACAAGAAGAGTTAATAATGTAGTTCGTGACTCCCACTGTGGATCTGAGTCCAGTTGGCCTGGTGTGTATTGCATGTGCACTTCTAGCTGTGTAGTTTAGGAAACATAGCTAACCTTTGTCTCACTTTCACATCTATGACATGAAAACAGTTCCAATCTGATAGGTCTCTGTGTGTATGGCATGGCATAGCATTGCAAAAGCTAGTATAATTCATTCAAAAACCCTTTCATGATTTTGTCCTTTTATCTCAGGGATAAATAGTAGATATTTCCAAATGCAGGTGATGTAATGGGCTTAGTTTCAGGCATGATAGTTCCTAGAGGTTTCTCCTATTTCCTTTAGAATTAGATAAGAAAGTTTAGTGGAAATTGCTTAGTAGCTGGGCGGAAGGGAATAGTGTGCATTCCCAGAAGTTTCTTTACTTGTAGCCAGCAATGCCATTAGTATTACTTTAATGAGTCATTTGGGCAAAAGACAAAACCCCTCATAACCTACCTTTAGTAAATATATTATTAAGTCAAATCCTGAAAGTCTAATTTTAATTTGGGGTATCATCAAATATGATGAATGCTGTTTTATTATGTTCAATATATATTCATGGTATTTATATATTTTATTCTAATTTGTGATATTTACATCTTTAAGCTGATGATCTATTATGACAATAATAGACAAAATTTACTTAGGTTCTCCTTTGTGTCAGGAATTGTGCTAGGAAAAAAGAAGACATGAGGTTGGGAGTGGGTGTAGGGAATAGGAATGGATCTGGGAGGAGTGGATGGTGAATATGATTAAAATATATCTAATCCATATAAAATTCCCAGAGAATAAAATATGTTAAATACTTTAAATTTAAAAAATAAATTGTATCAAGAACTTCTTACTCTTACTCCTTTTTTGTTGCAAATAGCTTAAAAATAAGTATAGATATTTCATTATACTCATATGTACATTGATTCAAAAATGTTTAAAATATTCATAAAGTAATTACAGCTAGATAGCCTTCTATCTGTAGATAATGCTATCAGAAATGCTCCAAACCCACAACTTTTTAAGCTCTGTGATAGAATTTTCAGATTAAGGATGCTCCATGGCCAAGTTGAACAAATATCCCATGTATTCATTCTAATTATTCTGAGTTCTGGAACACTTCAGGTTCCAAAGCTGAATAAGTAATAACTTTGTGATCAGGCCTGGGGAGATGGGCTAGTGGTTGAGAGCACATACTGCCCAAATATGAAGACTGAAGTTCAAATTCCCAGAGCCCACATAACAGACCTGGTATCGTCTCATGTGTGTGTAGTTAATCCAGCACTATAGTATAGGGCTATAACAGGAGACTTTCCCTGTGGCTTGCTGGCTGCCAGCCTTGCTCCAGATTCAATGAAATATCCTGCCTGAAGAGAATAAAGCTGAGAGTGATAGAGCGCCACACAGATACCTTCCTCTGGCCTCCATGCACACACATGAATGCATTTACATACACTCACATTACACAAACACAGAAAAAATAAGTCATAGCTTGTTAAAAATATTAGTACATAATACTTACAAATGCCAACACTGAAACTTTGGTTGAAGTTTATTTTGTTTATTATTTTAGAGAAACAATATGGTGTGTACTAAGCTCTTTAAATATATTACATAATTTAGTTCAAATTTGGAACTAATATTACTGTTTTATGTATGAGGAATCCCAGTTAAATAACTTATCAGTAGACAAAAAGAATGCTGTACCTGTAGGGAGATTCATTTCCAGCTCTTGCTCCAGAGCTTGTGTTTATACAGCTTGTGCTTATAAACTTCTAGCAAGTACCCCATCAGTTTTTGTGTACCGCGATTCAGGGAAAATTTAGATCACTTTTTTTTTCTTAGCTGACCCTTGCCACTATTTAAAGCCTCATCCCTAATCTTAATTTTCTTTAAATATTGAAAGATATCCAGAGGGAACAGTCAGTGAAGTTAGTCATTGCAATGAAGCATTGGCCCTCAATGAGAGGCACACCTCCTCCCTGTCTGTCCTCCCATGTTTGGCAAACGTTTGAAGTCATTTTGGTTTGTTGTACAGTGGAGACAAAAGTGTAGGTGTAGTCTAGGAGATGGGAATACTGCTCAACATCCTGCAATCCCTGGAGAAGGTCTTACAGCAAAAGCTTTATCCACCCCCCAGTTTTAACAGTGTTTAGAATGAGAAACTTGACATCTAAAGGACTGCATGCTACCCTTCATTATGCTTTCTGAAACACATCTATTTCTTATTTTAAATTTTATTTTTTCATTTAATTTTTGTATTACTGTATGGCGTATGCATGTGTGGAGGCATATGAATGTGTCTATGAGTTTCCACACCCATGCATATATATGCGTGTGAGGACAGAGCTAGACATTAAGTGTCTCTATCTATTGTTTTCCACCTCATTTTAGAAGTTAGCACAAGAGAACTTCTGGTTTGCAGAATTAGAATGTATTTTAACAGGGAAGGCTTCTCTGGGCGGACCTCACATTTTATATTCAGCTCTTTATACTCAAGATCAATAGGAGCTGCCTGCTATAAACAGTTACTTAGATTATCCTTGTATATGTAACTTTCAGTAAATGACAAAAGAATGAAAGTTTATCTTCTGAAACTTCTCCCTTACATTTAAGGAAGGTCTGAGTGTCCATTTTTGTTTTGTTTCTAACTCTCTTTTTCTATTTTAAAGGTGACAAGTTTATTATAGCAAATTTGAAAAATGCAAAAAAAAAAAAGTGTAAAAATAAATTTGCCAGGAAATCAACAATGTTACAGGGCTCTATTTATTTAAAAGGTTGTATTATTAGTTTCCTAAAAGTCAATTATTACAAAATTCCTCTGTACATACGTAGTATGTGGTGTTCCATGTGTTTCATTTGATTATTTGGATGTTGCTTGTTAGGTGTAATAGCTAAGGAGGGTAAATGTGTTTACTCACTTTTCAAAGGTGATGTATATTGTGTGTATTGTGATTTTGTTTTTTAGTTTGTCAAATTTGCAAATATTGAAGAAGACACACCATCCTATCATAGACGTTATGACTTCTTTGTATCTCGATTCAGTGCCATGTGTCATTCCTGCCATAGTGATCCAGAAATACGAACTGAGTATGTACTGTTTTATTTCATGACTTACCTTAAGAAATTTGTGGTAGAATTGATTGGATATCGTGCTTCTGTACTAGATAATGATTATCAAAGGGCGTGAGAGATGCTCATGAAACAGTTTTCCATTGTTAAAACAGAGCATTCAGCTGAAGTTACAAGAGGAGAGTGGTTGAATTCAGAATCCTTACTTTTGCCCAGAATGTCCCACCATCCTTCCTGTCTCAGTTTCTGTCATTCTGTCATTTTCTCCTACTTTAGCTCAGTTACAGTAGGGTCTCTTTGCTTTCTCTTGAACACTCTAGTTATTCTACTCTTAAGGGCATTTGAAAAAATAGGTTCTCAGTCTAGGGCAATTCCCAGGGACTTCGGACTCAGTATATTCAGGTTTTCCCTCACTTTACTCAAGGATCTCCCTATCCTACCTCCTAGTTATTCCTTATCTCTGCATTTTCATTCTGATTTTTTTTTTTCTTCCTTTTTTCTGGGCCTCTATGTAATCCTAGTCATTCTGGAATTTGCTATGTAGACCAGACTCAGAGATCACTATCTCTGCCTCCTGAGTGCTGGGATTAAAGGTGTACACCACCACACCTATTCTTTTTTTCTTCTTCTTCTTGTTCTTTATTCTTATTAGAGAGCAGTGCAGGAAGGCAAGGGCTTTGTCCTAGGACTGCTGTAAAACTGAGCACTTTGACTAGTGTCATGTTCATAGTGGGCTCTCAATATGGACTTGCACTTTTTGGATGAATATTACTGAATCTTTGTCACTCTGAATTTCTCTAGACAGCTGAGCTGCACACTTTAAAACTTTTTTTTTATAGTTTCAACTAGTAAAAATCAGGACTGTGATCTGAAATAATTTATAGGTCATTTTTTATATAGAAACAAAAGGATTTTAGTTGAAAGTTAAAGTCAAAATGATGTCGATAAATGATAGTAATTTGAACATTACTGGTAGCCTAATTCAGAGTTATTGTGGGAAGTTGGTAATGGGGAGTCAGTATATTTTACTTTGAAGCAGGAAGTGTACAAAACTGTAAGCAGGAGTTTGCAGACCCCCAGCTGAGGTACACGGTGAAAGCAAGTGTGGGAGTTATCTGTCCTTGAAAAAGGGAGGCTGAGGAGAGACTTAATAGTTGTGTTTTCAGATGGGATTTGCCTAACTCTGTAATTCTTCCTCAGTATAATCCCAGGCATTTGGAGTCTGGTCGTTTATCACAATGTGATGCCTTAGAAGGATAGTGTACTTTCCATATACCTTCCTGGCCATCTCATCACAACTAAAATTTTATTACCCAAGTGTGGTGATATATTGTGTATCCTAATAAACTTACCTAAGGATCAGAGGACAAATCCAGCCACTATAATAAACATAGAAGTCAGGCAGTGGTAGCACACACCTTTAATCCTATCACTCGGGAGGCAGAGATCCAGCTGGATCCTTGTGAGTTCAAGGCCACACTAGGCTACATGAGAGAAACAGAGCCAGGCAGTGGAGACACAGGCCTTTAATCCCAGGAAATAATGTGGCAGGACACAGAAAGTAATGTAAGGCTTGAGGAAACAGTAACACTTTCTTTAGTAACTCTTTAGACTAAAAATTTTGTAGGGGTAAGAACTGTGGCTAGCTTGCTCTACTTCTCTGATCTTTCAGCTTTCACCCCAATATCTGGCTCTGGGTTTTTTATTATAATATCTTTTAAGATTCATATTACACCCAAGGGACATTAAATGAGTGATTTTGAGTGTTTTTAATGATATATAAGAAAATATGTTTGAGAAATTCAAACATGAGATTACCTTATTTTTAGGTATTTATTGCCCCCTAGTGGAAAACCTTTGTTTTTTGGTCATACCTTTAAATTTTCTATTTTTATTATCAATTTTAAAAATATGTACATCAAATGTTATTAAATTAATTTAAACATTTTGTATATGTTACTGTATTTACATAATTTCCTCCCCCCTCCTCTCTCTAACTTTTCCTGTCCTCCCTCAAATTCATTCTCTCTCTCTCTTTTTTTGTTTTTTGTTTTGTTTTGTTTTGTTTTTTGTTTGTTTTTTGAGACAGGTTTCTCTGTGTATAGCCTGTCCTGGAATTTGCTCTGTAGACCAGGCTGGCCTCTAATTCGCAGAGATCCTCCTGCCTCTGCCTCCTGAGTGCTGGGATTAAAGGCGTGCACCACCACTGCCCAGCAAGGCCTCTTGTTCTTTAATTATGATTGTTTTATATTTGTGTGTGTGTAAATGTATAAATATAACCTGCTGAGTCCATTTAATGTTGCTCATGTGTATATTTTTAGGGCTGACTAATTAGGAGACTCATTTTCCCCTTTCAGCCTTCTTTAATTGACTGTGGCTCTTTGTCTAAGGGTGGGGACCTGTGCAATTTCCCTCATTCACACTGACGTGTTAACTGGTGCTGTCATTGCTCAGGTCTTCTTTAGGCAGCCATATTGTGATTTCATGGGTAAAGCTTTCCTGTGTATATAGAAGACACAGTTTAGTAGCAGGCATTCTAGCCTGGTCCTCTTTCCATCTTTGTACCCCCTCTTCTGTGATGTTCCTTAAGCCTTAGGTGTTAAGGTTATGTTGTAGATGTACGGAAAAAATTTAAATGCAGATGAAAGTGTTTGTAATACTTTTTCTTACTTCTGGATCTTTCGTGTGAGTGTGTGTGTGTTTGTAGTATCTAAAGTTGCTAATTGCCAACTTTTCATTTGAATCACTGTGAAATAAATGAGTAAATTAACATACTTGAGAGTAAAAGTTGTACTTTTTCTCTATTGTTACATGAATAAATGTCTATTTAGTTTTCTTTGGGTTATTTACATTTCTTTTCAGGTTCCCTCATAGATTCTTATTTTTTTATCCCTTTACATTTTAGTAAAACCCATTCATACAAAACTTTCAGACTTTGGCAGTAGGAAATGAGTCTAGGAACTATTATTTTCTCCCCCTCCCTACAACACCCAACTTTAATTTCTTTCTCAAAAAACAAAAAACAAATACAACAACAAAACCCCCTAAAGCCAAGAAAACAAAATAAAACAACACCAAAAAAAAAAAAACCAAAAACAACAAAAAACAAAAAACAAAAAAAACACCAAACTATAACCAAATCTAAACACACACAAAGAAACTGTGGAGTCTATATTGTGGTCAACTACTCCGGGGCATGAGGCCTGTCCTGGAGAGTTTATATACTCAGTGTCACTCTATTGGAGAAAAGTGATTTTCCCTCTGCATGCAGGTATTAGTGACAGTTGAGTTGTTAACCTTTACTCTAGTGGCTAGGTTTTCATCCATTCATCCATTTATTCATTTTTTTTTAAATAGAACAAAATAAGATATAAAGTAACCCAAAAACTATCATATCAAAGTTGGACAAGATAAACCAACAGAAGGAAAAGAGCCCAAGAGAAGGCACAAGAATCAGAGACCCCACTTATTCACACACTAGGAATCCCATAAAAATTCTAAACTGGAAGTTACAGTATATAGGAATAGGACCTGGTATAGACCTGTGCAACACCCCCCCCCCCCCCCCCCGTGCTTCATGATTCAATCTAAGTTCATGTGAGCTTTTGTTCAGTTGATGTAGAGGGACTTGTTGTCTTGGTTTCCTCCATCCCCTCTGGCTCTTAAACTCTTTCTACCTCTTCTGAGATTCTCTGATGATAGCTGAACCAGGCACTAATATAAGAGTGTAGCAGAGTATCACTAGAAGTCATTTTATCCCTGTATTTTTGTTTTGTTCTCTCTCTCTCTCTCTCTCTCTCTCTCTCTCTCTCTCTCTCTCTCTCTCTCTCTCTCTCTCTCTCTCTCTCATCAGTATTATTTAGTTTTATTCTAAATGCCTAAACTGTCTAGTCTCAGGGTTTTCATCTAATGGAGTAAGCCTTAAGTCAAATCAGTTATTGGTTGGCTACTCCCACAAGCTTTCTGCCACCATTGCCCTACCATATCTTGCAAGTAGTACATCATTGTACATAAAGGGGTGGTGGCTGTATTAAGCCTTTGTTGAAGTATTTCTTTACAGAAATGGTTGCTACTTGTAAGTTTATATATCATAATCTAATAACAGTTTCTCCACAACTTTCAGCTATAATGGACATCATCATCATTATTATAGTGACTGACATACAAACAGCTTATACTTGGTTGTTTACTGTGAGGCATTTATTGTTCAGACATGTTATATGAATTATCATTCAACTGTTTGTTTACAGCACTCTTAAACTTACATGATATAAATGTTCAGATTTACTCAGGGGAAAGTAAATTGTTTTGGGGACCAAGACTAGAATGTACTACTAAGGACAGGTATTAGATCTGGATTAAATTAAATGCTAGCTGTGTAGCTGAAGTGGCTCTTGGTGGTCACCAGCGTGCACCCTATGCCCTACAACCAAGTCACTGCCATCTGCTGTTCCACTTAGGCTACTGTCCTTAGGCAACAACCTTGTGCTTGTCTTCTTCACCCAGGGAATAGCATCAGGAATGTATAGCAAACACCATTCGTAATGGTGTTTGCCTTCTTGTGATGTCATAGTTAGGGTTTGTATTTCTACAATGAAACACCATGACCAAAAGGCGAGTTGGGGAGGAAAGAGTTTATTCAGCTTACACTTCAGCATTGCTGTTCATCACCAGAGGAATTCAGGACAGGAATTCAACCAGGGCTGGCACCTGGAGGCAGAAGCTGATGCAGAGGCCATGGAGTTGTGCTGCTTATTGACTTGCTTCACATGGTTTGCTCAGCCTGCTTTCTTATAGAACCCAGGACTGCCAGCCTAGGGATGGCACCACCCACAATGGGCTGGGCTTGCCCACATTGGTCACTAATTAAGAAAATGCCTTGCAGCTGGATCTTATGGAGGCATTTTCTCAATTGAGGCTCGCTCTTTTCTGATGAGTCTAGCTTGTGTCAAGTTGACATAAAACTAACCAGTAAATGTGATCAGTATTTTATAAGGAAGCCTGTATAGACAGAGCTTTGAAATAGGCAGAGTTTGTCTTTAAGTCTTTTACTTACTTCACTTCCTGTTCAGTGTCTTATTATTGTCACTCTCAGTGTCCCTATAGATTTGTGTCCCATGGGTTTGTAAAGTATTGTTACTCCCTTCTCATCATGTTCCATTCTTTAAACATTAATTCTTTCTGGGAGACAGTGTTAGGTGATCTGAACAAAACTGCATGTGGTGATCATTTCAGGTAGTAAAAAGAAAGGGGACAATTGAGAGGAGGACAAAGGGGATCATTTGAGCACAAGAAATACCTTGTGAGAGAAATGGGCAAACTCTGCTTAAGATTTTGTGTCCCTCTGTGGTCTATGCAAATCTAGTCACTTCTCTTTCTTGAACCTACAGTTTCTTTTTCCCAAGCAGAGTCAAGAAGACCATGAGGGAATTGGGGCTTATGAATTGTAATTGGAGCTTAGGGCAACACTAATAAATTATAGATCCTGTGTACATGTCTGTAGACACAACTTTTAAATGAAGAAGCTTCCCTTTCGGAGAGGTGAGGGGTTCTCGGGGAACAGTGGGCAGAGTATGCAGAAGCACAGTGCTCACCAAGAGCTGTGAGCTCCTCAATTCTGAGCCCTCAAGTCGCTCACGCTTCTAATTGCCTTTTTATTAGCCAATAAAACATATACTAGATATTTCTGTTCTTTACAGCCTTTTAAACTTCACTGATTTATAAAGATGGTGTTTAAAACATCTTGAATATATCTTTTGGTGTCCACCTTAGATTTTTGAGATTTTAATTTTACACGTATTGCATGTTACGTTAAAACATTTTATGGTTGAGAGAGCAATATTGATGTACATTTTCTTAGGTAGACACACAGATTTATTTTATTTACTTCATGGGTCTTTTCTATCCTATCCATATAGGATCCGTATTGCTGGAATAAGAGGTATTCAAGGTGTGGTTCGCAAAACAGTTAACGATGAACTTCGTGCTACCATTTGGGAACCACAGCATATGGATAAGATTGTTCCCTCACTTCTGTTTAACATGCAGAAGATAGAAGAAGTTGACAGGTATAGTATAAAGATACCAAAGTTGGGGATGGAGAGATGGAGCAACAATTAAGAGGGCATCCTGTTGTTGCAAAGGACCTGAGTTCTGTTCTAAGCACCCACTTTGGGCAGCTTACATTTGTCCATCACTGCAGATCCAGGGGGATCCATTCCGGGCATCTGCATTCACATGCACGTACCCATACGTGCACACAGACATGTAATTAAAAATAAAAGTTTTCAAAAAGATACTTAAGTCTGTATTGCATTATATTTATGTTCATATGCTTATTAGGATAAGAATGATTGGTTTCTATTATATAAGTCATTATATATTGTTAGCATAAGAATGTTTGGTTTCTATTATTATATATAAATGGTAGTCTCATAAAGTTAAGTGAGTTTAAAAATACGTATCTTTCTAGAAATGTATTAATTTGTAATGATCATATTCAAATTGTTAGTCACAGGTCCTTATTCAGACACTTAGGACTTCATTCTCTATTAGAATACATTTAAACTTTGGGCTCATGAGATGGCTCACAAGTTAAAGATGCTTGTGACCAAAGCTGATATCTGAGTTCAATCCCTGGGATACACATGTTAGAAGGAAAACTGACTCCCACAAGTTGTCTTATGACTTCCACACTTGTGCTGTGGCATGTACACAAATATATACATGCAACCACACTACCTAAATAAATCTAATGCATTTTTAATGAGTACATTTATTTGTTGGTTATTACTAGACATGTAAGTTAGTTTTAATTAACTGCTTAAATTTGTAACCATGAGAAGAAGAAATTATAGCTAAAATTCTACTGTTTGTTTCAGATCCAGTATGCTTTCTCATAGGGAGTTAAAACAAATCAAAATAAAATAATTATACTGCTATTCTTTGTATTTTTTATTGAAAATAATGTTTATACGATATAGTCTGATCACAATTTGCCCTCCCTCATCTCCCAGATCCTCCTCACTTCCCCACTCATATGAACCCATGCTTTCTTTTTTGTTTGTTTGTTTGTTTGGTTGGTTGGTTTTTTTGTTTGTTTGTTTGTTTGTTTGTTTTTTTCAAGACAGGGTTTCTCTGTATAGTTTTGGAGCCTGCCCTGGATCTTACTCTGTAGACCAGGCTGTCCTCAGACTCACAAAGATCCTCCTGCCTCTGCCTCCCAAGTGCTGGCATTAAAGGCGTACACCACCACCACCACCACCACCTGGCTCATGTTTTCTTTCTCTCTCTCTTTAGAAGACAAACAAGCAAACAAACCAGAAGAAAGCAAAAATCAAAACAAAGAAAAAGCATGAGAAGCACATATACACACAGAGAGACACAAACATTTGAACACACACAAAGCCCATAGAAACACAACATCAGAAACCGTGATATATAAGCAAAGACCAGTAAGGTGAAAAAATACCCAAACAGCCCAGTGGTGGCGCACGCCTTTAATCCTAGCACTTGGGAGGCAGAGGCAGGTGGATCTCTTTGACTTCAAGGCCAGCCTGGTCTACAGAGTGAGTTCCAGGATAGCGTAGCTGCAGAGAGAAACCCTGTCTTGAAAACAAAAAAAATCTTCAAAAATACTATTGAGTTTCTTTTGTGATGGCCAAATACTGCTGGGCATGGGACCTGCCCTTAAGTGTAGCTTTTATACCCAGGGAAACTCCATTTGAGTAATGTAATTTTTCCTTTGTGTTCTGCTGACACTTGGAGAGATAGCTTCTGGGTTAGGAATGGGGGCTTACGTCCACTTCCCCGACTCAGCAGTGGGACCACATCTGGCATGATCTGCATGTTGCCAGGGTTTCCATGAATTCATATATATCAGCCCTGTTGTGTCTGTAGAGCATCATGTCCTTCCTGTCTGCCGTCTGCACTGCCTCCTCTCCATAGCTCCCTGAGCCCTGAAGGGAAGGGTTTGGTGAAGACATCCCATTTAGGACTAAGTGTTCAAAGGTCCCTCACTCCGAGCACATTGTCCAGTTGTGAGTCTCTGTATTTGACCCCATCTGCTTCAGGAGGGAGCTTCTCTTACAATGGCAAAACAAAACACTGGTATTTTATTTTTACAACTAAAAGTCAAACACAGTTGGTTTTTGATTAATATCTAAGATATTTGGGGTGAAGTACTGGCTTTGGGTATATGCTGGTTTTCTTTTGATCCCCCCACAATGTTCAGGTACACTTGGCATTCTGAATATTATCCAGCTTTTCTAAGTGTAAGAAGCATGCATTTCCCCACATTTTGGTACTTATGCAGAGTGAATGTGTTACTCAGTAGCTAATGCAAAATTATCCAGTTTGGCTTGGTTCACTTTGGTTCTTGCACTGGGAAAAGATAAAGGCTGAAATAGATTTTAAAGGTATTTTATCTTACAGTTACAAATAAAAAAATTTGCTTATAACTTTCATGATCTATGCATAGCATCAAAATTGATTTGAAAATGAGTGCATTTGATAAGTTGTGCTAAAACAGATGGAATAATGTATATTCCATTTAGTGCCAACTGCAGGAAGGATTGATGCATAAGTCCCGGATGTGGCTATCTCCAGCTTGGTAATCCTCCCTAAATGTGTGAAATGTTGTATTTTAGAACCTTCTGTATTTTTTCTATTTTTAGTGCTATATCTAGGCTTAAGATTTTCCTATCTGAAATATAAGAATCTCTACCTAGTTGGGAACCTGTTTTCCAAAGAGACCCAATGTTATCATAAGTTAAGATACTGGAAACAAATTGATAACCAGTTGTAAATGAAAATTTAGTTTCCTCCTAGGGAGTCTTACTAAAGAAACAAACCACTCTTAAAAGTAGGCCCCATGCCCATCAGTAGATGGCCAACAGAAAATGAGCTCAGTGGCATCTTTGTAGGTTCCTTTGTCTTATAATATTATTTAAGGGTATTTCTTTTTTTTAATTAATTTTGTCTTATTTTTATTTTCATATGTATTGTGGCTCCAGTTTAGTGTTTTTTATAGGATTCCTGAGTATGCAAACAATTGGATCTCTGTTTCTTGTGCTTCGCTTGGGCTCTTTCCTTTATATGTGTGTGTGTGTGTGTGTGTGTGTGTGTGTGTGTGTGTGTGTGTGTGTGCAATAAATATGCTATAAAAACATAAAATAATATCTCAAAATGTAGACAAAGTAAATAGTTTTTACTGAAAATATCTCTATATGCACCTATTCTAATTGGTTTAAATTTTTTCTTTTTTAGCACATGGGTTATATCGTGACTGTTCCTTTCTTTTCATTTGTTCTCAGTTATAGTTAAATAGAGGATGGCTAAAGTAGTTTTTTCTGGACCTATGCTCACTAGGATATATATTGCTATGAATATTGAGACACTTTGATAGAAAGTGAGGAAGTAGTGAGCTGTTGAATATTGTTGTTGCTTTGTTTTTTGAGATTGGGTTTCACTCATTATGTAGCTCTGGCTGGCCTGACACTCATGATGTAGCCCAAATTGGCCTTGACCTCACTGAGGTCCTCTTTCTGTCTGAGTGCTTGGATTAAAGGTAGTAACCACCACACCCAGCCTCTGAGTGTTTTATTGGCATAAAGGATGTTCTTTCTGTTGGAAACTAGTTACAAGATGAATTTAGAGTAGCTATTTGAAAGATTATATGCTTAGTTCTGGGGACGCTAAGTTCATAAACGTTAGAATTAATGTTTTTTTTTTTAATTTAATGTTATTTGGGAATAAAGTAAAATATCTTTTTAACACTTCAGAGAAGTAAAGTGTATTCTGTTTACCCTTTAGAACTAAAGTTGGAATTGTGGCCCTGGCCTTTTTCCTTTGTCTTTCAGTCGCATCGGCCCGCCTTCTTCCCCCTCTGCAGCTGACAAAGAAGAGAACCCTGCAGTGCTGGCTGAGAGCTGTTTCCGAGAACTGCTGGGCCGAGCAACTTTCGGGAATATGAATAACGCTGTCAGGCCAGTTTTTGCGTGAGTACTTGCTATTTTCCTAGTTATCCGTGACTTTGCTGTGTGTTAGCTGTATAATTTTCTTATGGAAGATGAATACTTCCTAATTAAATTTTTTATTTACCACAATAATGGCTATCACTACTTTTTTACTTGTACAAGTAACATTATGAAGGTAGAATTGGGCATTATATTTTGTTTCCTTTAAGTATGAAATACAGTGTTGAACTTAACATTGTGTACAGATGTGCGGTGAGAAATTAGACAGTGTCACCATGTGACGCACATTGTTTCTCACCGCCCCCCCCTTTTTCAGTTCTAGGAATTGAACCTAGCACCCTCCCAGGAGCTATAGCCCTGCCTCCCAACTTTTTTTTTTTAACCTTGACTGGGAGCTTGAAATTCTGTTCACTTTTCTGAATGAGTCTCATCTTTTACTCAAGAGTCTAATCAAGATAAGAATATTGAAGACCCCACTGGACCTTATATGCTGCCTTCCAGGCTCTTATGAGCAGTGGTTTCTTTGAATATTGATATCCTGCAGGCAGGGTTTTCAAGTCTTGTGCTCTTAACTCCATCATCAGATGACAGTTCAATCTGCTATAATATCCTATATAATTGCTGGCTTTTTTATTGACCTTTCCTTTATTAAAGTTCACCACCATCTTCTTTTCACTTTCTGACTATAATAATGGACATAGCACGTGCAGAATCTTTTGCAGGTAATATCCATAATTCTTTATTTAGGGCAGGTGTTTTTACTTCAGGGTTCGAAGTTAACCCATGAATATGAGAGTCATTAAGTCACAAAACTATATTAAAAATCAAGAGTATCATTAGCTCTTCAAAACAACTTGTGGTCATCTTCATCACAGTGGCCTTATGGAAATGCTACTAAAAGTAACCAAGTTATTTTAAATACATCAAAGACAAATTATTTTTACTTATGTCCGAATGTTTAGGCTTAGCTAGCTGTAAGGCAGACTTTACCATATTAACCATACTTGAGTTGAACAATTTAAAGTAGGCTTGTGTTCTCCCCCCTTTAAATGAAAAACTGTTTTTCATATATTTTAATCATGCTTTTCCCTCCTTCAACTCCTTCTAGATCCTCTCCACCTTTGTACCCACCCAACTTTATGTTCTTTTCTTTGGTTAATGCAAAGGAAAAAGAAAGAAAGAAAAAACTCCCACAAAAATCAAAACAAGCAAAAGATGAGTAAGACAAAGGGGAAAAAAAGTGCCCAAACAAAGCAAAATGAAACTAAAAGTCTACAAAATACCACTGTTTGTTTTGTGCTGGCCAACTACTCCGTGCCTGGGTTCTGTCCTAGAGTGTGGTTTGATATACCCAATGAGACTCTATTGGAGAAACCTGCAAAGAGCTTCTTGGTTAAAGGTGGGACTCTGTGCCACATCCCCCTCCCAGTGTTGGGACCCTGTCTGACTTGAACCTTTACAGGTCCTGTACATGCTGCTGCTGCAGTCTCTGAGTTCATGTGTGCATTAATCCTGTTGTATCTGGAAGACATGGTTTCCTTGTGTAGAGAAGACAAGTTTCTTGGCGTAGTCCATCACTTGTAGCTTTCATCAGCCTTTCTGCCTCCCCTTTTTCTTAGATCTCTGAGCCTTGAGGGGAGTAGTTTTATGAAGATGGAGTCATCCATCATTACTAGCTTAAGAGCCTTTCTGCCTCCTCTTCTACATAGATTCCCCAAGCCTTGAAGAAAGTAGTTTGAAAAAGACATCTCATTTAGGACTGGATGCTCTAAAGTCTGACTTTCTGCATATTTTCCAGTTTCTGTCTCTCTTCATCCCCATGTACTGTAAGAAGAAGTATCTCTGATGTGGCTTGAGTGAGGCACTGATCTATAAGTACAACAGCATGTCATTAACAGTCATTTTATTGCTATGTTCCTTGAACAGAATAATAGTAGTAGGTTTTCCCCTAGTTTCAGGCTCTTGGCTATCTTAGCAGTGTCAGGTATGGATTCTGTCTCATAGAGTGGGCCTTAAATACAGTCAGTAGTTGTTGGTTACTCCCATACTCTTTGTGCCTCTATTGCACCAGTATATTTTGCAGGTAGCTCTCTATTGTAGGTCTCAGGGTTTGTAGCTGGCTGATAATGATGATTATCTTTCTCCTTTGATAACATACAGAATACCTTGAATGCTAGTCAGTAATGATGAAGCTTCTAGTTAGACACCATCTTAACTTCTCCATGTTTGATAACCTAAGTAAGTGTTGCCTTCATCAATAGGGCCTTGCCCTAAGTAGTAGCTATTTAGTTAATTAACTGGATGCTGTCTACAAGTAAAGTACTGTGTAATTTGGGAATATATGAAGAATAATACCAGATAGATGAGGGATATGCACAATAATTATAGATTATGAGAAAAGGTCAAAAAGTAATCTGTCATTTAAAAACAGGAAATTCATAGCTAACTTGAGAATTTGTAGTAGTATTTAAGCTAGATGTGGGTAAATATAAAAAAAAAACTGCTTTGATGATGTTATTTGTAAGGTATATTTTTGTTCATCATTGAAGTAAGCTTTTTATTTCAGTTGTTACTTGATCTATAAAGAAAATAAAAGATTCCCTAAGAACTTGAAATACTATATTTTTATTCAACAGTGAGTACAAGACAGCTAGCATACGGGTACAGTGAAAGGGGTAGTGTGAAATAAGAAGAGAGACTAGGTTACACCAGAGAAGTCCCAGCCTTTATCTTTTTTTTTTTTTTTTTTTTGGTTTTTTGAGACAGGGTTTCTCTGTGTAGCTTTGTGCCTTTCCTGGAACTCACTTGGTAGCCCAGGCTGGCCTCGAACTCAGAGAGATCCGCCTGGCTCTGCCTCCCGAGTGCTGGGATTAAAGGCGTGCGCCACCAACGCCCGGCAACCCAGCCTTTATCTTTAAGTCTTTAAAATAATCATTGGCTATCATAGGTGAAAGCTGTAAAATGGTGAGAATTGCTCTTTGAAAATGTTAATAGTCACTGTGTTAGTTGATTATAGGAATAAAGTCCTGTAAAGGGGGTTTCAGGCCTGTGAGTCATGAACACCATGGAATTGTTAAAATAGACACTTAAAACTAAGTATACTGTGTAATCACCCTTTGTTTTGTATTGTTTAGGTTGACATGTCCAGGAACCTCTGTATGCCTCTTGTGGAGTTTGGACGGAGGAATCTTTCCTTCTTATGGCTTCATTTAGAGTCTAGTTTGTTACTACTGTATGGCCAAGCTTAGCAGTTAGAAATGTGTGCCATAGTTATGAAAGTGGAACTCTTGGTTTTCTTTTAGATAGTTTTCTGATTTTTATATTGTTAAAAGTTTTAAAAGAAGGTGTGATTAAAAAACCATTCCTAATTTTTGTTTGTTATTTACAGGCATTTAGATTATCACAAGCTATGGGATCCTAATGAATTTGCAGTTCATTGCTTTAAGATTATAATGTATTCTATTCAGGTGAGGTTTAATCAACTGTTTGTTTATTGAATAAGTAATGATTATTCTGTATAGATATGCATATCACCAAATAGGTAGAAAACTAGATTGCAAAGCATGGTTATTGTTTTGTTTTGTTGGTTTTCTGAGACAGGGTTTCACTCTGTAGCTCTGTCTTGAAACTTGCTATATAGGCCAGAGTGGCCTTGAATTCAGAGATTAGCCTGCCTCTGCCTCCTGAGTGCTAGGATTAAAGGCCTACTACCAAAGCTGGCATATGGAATGTTCTTATTTGTATTTTTATTTCTCATTTAATGCTTGTGTTCTTACTTGCCAATATGAAACATATCTAATAAGAGGGTTAGATAATTATATTGTGCCACCTTTTAGTACAGTTATTTAACTCATATATTGTGTGCTTTTATTATATAAATGAATTGGTATTGGTTTTCATTTGTTATAACTTCTGTTCCTTATAGAATCGTAGTATGAGCGCTATCTTCTACAAAGGACCACCTTTGGGTTTTTCCCCCTCAAAATCTGTGAAGATTTGACTAGCTCTTAATTCAAATGTGATATCATGTCTTCAGTTTTGGTTCTTTCACTGTGATTCTATTTTAGCTAATCCCTTGTAAGTAGGATAAAAATGGGTCCTAGTTTGCCCAGGATAGCCTTAATATATGTAGTTAAGAATATCCTCACCCTCAATTACAAATGTGTCATGGTCAGATAGTAAATTAAATAGCTGCTACCTTTTATACAAGGCAGACTTAGCTGCATGAGCTTCATGAGGAGCATGCAAAAAGTTCAATTTTTCCCAGGCAAAAAGTTCAATTTTAGGTGGTTGTTGTTGTTGTTGTTTTTGTTGTTGTTGTTGGTGGTGGTTATGTGTGTTGAACGGAGGCACATATATGCCATGGCATGCACTTAGAGGTCGTTGGTGGTGGTGGTGTGTGTATGTATGTCTGTGTGTGTGTTGAACATGGACACATGTGCCATAGCATACACATAGAGGTCAGAGGAGAACTTTCAAGAATCAGTTCTCATCTTCCACCTGTTACGACAGATTATCTGTCCATCTTCTGTTTCTTTGTCCTTCTCCTCTCTCTTCTCTCTCCCTGTTTTTTAAAATTATTTCTATTTTATGCATATGTGTGTTTTACCTGCATGTGTATATTTGCACCACATGCATGCCCAGTGTCCACAGAATCCAGAGGTAGGCATCAGATCCATTACAAACAGTTTTGACCTGCCATGTGGGTACTGGGAGCCAAACCCTGGGTCCTCCAGAAGAGCAGCTAGTGCTCTTAAATCCTGAGCCATCTCTTAATGCTTCCCACTCTCCACCCCTGCTGCCACCACCAAGTTAAATACAGTATTTGGTAATTTGCTTTCTTTCCTCAGGATGTCATAAATAGTTACCAGTATCACAGTTTATTCTTTAAAGGAATGGTTGTTTGGCAGCTACGTATTATAAATACCAGTCCTTTTTAATGAGTGTCACATACTTTTCCATTCTTACAGATATGTCATGTGCATTACTTGCTCACACATCTTTGTGCTATTTGTTTCCTTTAGGCTCAGTATTCTCATCATGTTATCCAGGAAATTCTTGGACACCTTGATGCTTGTAAGAAGGATTCGCCACGGGTTCGAGCAGGTATCATTCAGGTTCTGTTAGAGGCTGTTGCTATTGCTGCTAAAGGTTCTATAGGTGAGTACCAATGAAATACACACACAAAAGAATACATTAATAATATGAAGTGTTTTCCCAGTAGTTATCTGTGAAGTACCGTTTCAGATCTCTCCACGTATTTTCAAATGCTCTATAATTTGAGTGTCTGCGATCAGTTTTTCCTTTTTTCCCCCACCCTCTTTCATTTCCTTTCTCTTGTACTTCTTTTAATAAGGGTTTAAGGATATGATTTGTATACTGAACATTGAGTGGATACAGATTTTTAAAAGTGAAACAAGTTGAACAATTGAACACTTTTTTTCCTTCTCTGTCTCTGTCTCTCTGTCTCTGTCTCTGTCTCTCTCTCTCCCCCTCTCCCTTTCTCTTTCTTTTTAAATGTTACTAAGTATTCAACTCAGGGCTGTGCACATCCTAGATAAGTGTTCTATTACTGAGTCTCATCCCAGCTGTCTTTATAGTTTTTGAGATGACATCTTACTAAACATTCTAGGCTGGCCTTGAACTCACTATGTTGCCCATGCAGTATTTCAACTTGAAACCTTCCTGCCTCAGCCTCCGGAGTAGCTGGGCTTGAAAGGCCCACACTACCACGACTGATTCGGGTTCAAATTTCCTAGTTCAAAAGTGCAAAATCTGAAATGCTTTAATGTTGAAATATTCTTAGTGCTGATGCTTGAAAGTGGACTGTACTTGTTTTAGTGTGGGAACATTAAAAATATTGTATCATCTTTGTGTATAAGAACTTTAGGAAACATTGAATTTGGTGTTTGTATTTGGATATGATCTCTAAACTATGCATGCAAACATAACTATTACTAACACACACAGAAACATATACACACACATATGTATGCAAATATTACTAAATACCAAACATTTGTGAGCCCAGCCATTTTGGTGAAGGGCTTCTTCCATATTTAGTTTATATAGACAATTTTGCCCAATTATGAATTATAAAGAGACTGATCACATGTAGCCTGAAGTGACCAGGAACCAGAAAACTTCAGGAATGTGGATTAGCAAAAGCAGAATATCATGTGGCCCATTTTGTTAGAATGTGAGAGAAACAAAAGAAGTATCTCTAAAGTTACAGTGCAAGCAAGTAATCCTGCAGTTCCTAAGAGCTTCAGAGACTGACTAGAGATGTACTGCAAAGTGTAGAACTGGCTAGAAAGAAGTGCTGTCATTATCTTCAGTGTGAGGGAACTTGGGCAGTCTGGGAAGCTGGCAGATTGTAGGGTAACAAAGGGAAAAGAACAAGTCAAAGATCTTGTTATTTCATGAACATCTGATTAGGGAAATGAGGGGCTATGATAGAAAAACAGGAACTATAGGGAGAATCTGGCTGTGGTTTTGTTAAAAATTGTAGTGGAAGTCTTAGCTAATGAGATATTCTAATATTCATCAATGCTGAATAAGAGTGAACTGTAAATAGATGTTTCCTTTCCCAACCACCCAGTCCCAAATAACTGACTCTAGAGGCTAAATATGAATATAAATGCTTGGCCAATAGCTCAGACTTATTACTGACTAGCTCTTACATTTAAATGGACCCATTTCTATTAATATATGCATTGCCATGTGGCTCATGGCTTTACCTGTCCTCTAGCATCTTGCTTCTTCAGGGGCTGGCTCGCTTCTCTCTCGACTCTACCCTTCTTCCTCTGAGTCCCCAGTTTGATTGTCCCACCTAACTTTATCCTGCCTTGCTGTAGGCCAGTCAGCTTTATTATTAACCAATGAGAGTAATACATGTTCACAGCATATAGAAGGATTATCCCACAGAAGTGAACATTTGGGATATGGACTTTTCATTATTTGTCTTGTATGTAGTTTATCTTAAAAAGATGCAGACAGCCAAGTTTCGTGGTACACACCTTTAATCTTAGCACATGGGAGACAGAACAGGTTGATATTCTATGAGTTCAATACTAGCCTGGTCTACAGAGAGTAGGGCTACACAGTACGATCCTGTCTCAAAGTAAAAAAGAAAGAAGGAAAGGTATTGATTGGCAGATTAGTTTGAATTACAAAGTGAAACACAGGTGTTCTATTCAATCACTGCATTTACTGGTGTCTGCTGTGTGTTAGCTGTGGTGTTCTAAGCTCTGTGTATTGGGGGGTGGCATTTAACCATGGATCCCTTTCTGGAGAAGTTTGTAATTGTGTGTGGGCAACAGCTATGGAACCTTTAGTTAACGTGTAATATGACTGAGGTAGAAAGCAAAGAAAATCAGCTCACCGAAACCTGACAGACTGAAGCTTCTCATAATTGTAAATTCGTCCGTTTTTTTTTTTTTTTTTTTTTTTGTTTTTCGAGACAGTGTTTCTCTGTGTAGCTTTGCGCCTTTCCTGGAACTCACTTGGTAGCCCAGGCTGGCCTCGAACTCACAGAGATCCGCCTGGCTCTGCCTCCCGAGTGCTGGGATTAAAGGCGTGAGCTACCACCGCCCGGCAAATTCCTCCGTTTTTAATCTGAGAAGGTATAAAATAATTTTTCTGTTATAGTGAACCCTATAAATTTATGGATTTAGCCATCAGTCAAGTTAAATATCTCAGTAAACATTATTTTGGATAAACAAAATTAAATAGGTAGTGAATTAAAAAAAAGAAAGAAAGAAACATTAAGAAAAGGACATGACTGCTCCTAGGCATGGTGGAGGAGAAAGTTTACTATGGATGTGTGGATTGCCAGAGGCAGGGACCGGGACATCTAGGAGAATCCAGAGTGGACATGACCAGGTTGTATCATGTGGAGAGAGGGGGAGGTGAAGGGAGAGGAGAGAGAGTATGCACATGTATACCAGATGCAGCAGCCAGGAGGCCCAAAGGTCCAAAGAGGGAAGGGGTAACCAAAATGTCTGGATTATATAGGGAAGAGTCTCTGGGGGAAGGACAGCTCAGCCCCTGGGCTGGAGAGTTCAGGGTAGAGGGTGAAGTAATACCAGCCATACCCTGTAACAATTAGGGACTGCAGAATGCTGGGAGAACCTGGCAGCCAGGTTCACTTTAGTATGTTAAATAGGCACCTCGGCTTTTTGTCCTGGGTTTGAGACTTAACAGGTAGAAAGATTTAGATAGTCCACTATGCAGGTTGTATCAAAGCCAAACAGCAATTTCCTTATACATGCCCAAAATACGCTTGTGGTGTGACTGTGAGACTTTGTTGTTTAGTTATACAACTTAAAGAAAAATGAACTGCCTAGCACATAAATTATTTGTACTGTTGACAGAGAAAGAAAGTAACTGTAAAGTCTGTTGAGGAGTTTGAGAGTCCTGAGGACACAAACTTACAAAGATGGTCTTTTACAGGGCCAACAGTGCTGGAAGTCTTCAACACCCTGTTGAAACACCTGCGACTCAGTGTGGAATTGGAAGCCAATGACTCCCAGCAGGGGTCTGTGGGCAGCATCACCCTGAGTTCCAAAGACAATGATGAGAAGATTGTGCAGAATGCTATCATCCAGACAATAGGTTAGTGTATCATTTTCAAGCTACTGTATGGTGATATGTGATATGTAAAATGCTCTCATATAAGCCATTTGGCTTGTGTAGTGCATATGTCAAAGTGGAGTGTTGGCTTTGACCTCTAAAAATGGTGTTTGAAGAAAATAAACATAAGAGAACACAGTCCTTTACCATCTGTTGTTGACATTTTATGTCAGTTCTTTCATTTGTTTTGACCTTCTCCCCATCTCTTCATGAATCTACATGAATATTTATGAATATGTATGTATAAGAAGAAAATATTCATACTTGTACTTTTTAAAATAAATTTACTGGGTATAATAAGTTGTATATGTCATGGTCTTTAACTACTAAATCCATTTTTTTTTTTAAACTGGAAAAAATTTTCATACAGTATATTCTGATCATGGTTTCCCCTCCCTCATTTCCTTTCAGGTATTTCCCATCTCCCCATCCACCCAACCCCATGTTCTTTCTTTCTCCTACTTTTTAGAAAGCAAACAAACAAACAAAAACTAGAATTTTAAAAAAGCAAAGAGTGAACACCAAGATCTAAAAACATAATATATGAACAAAAGACCAATAAGACCAAAATATGCCCAAATAAAGCAATAAATAACAAAGAGTCTACAAAAATATTGTTGAGTTTGTTCTGTATTAGCCATCTACTGCTGGGCATTGGGCCTGCCCTTAAGTGTGGTTAATATACCCAGTGAGATTCCATTGAAGAAAATTAATTTTTCCTTTACCATTAAATTCTTAAGTATGTTTTTCCCATAGAATAAAGTATGTTTTATGTAACCAAAGTTTTCAAAATTGGTAAGCATCACTATTATATATATGTATTTTTTAATCAACCTTCCATAGTTCAATTTTGTTAATTGAACAAATAATGTCTTTAATAGCATTTTTTTCTTTGGGTCCAGAATCCACATACATTGCATGTAGTTGTAATCTATCTTAGTTTTATTTGTCTGGAAATTTCCATTATGGCATGGTTATTTCTCAAGGAAAAAGTCTCCCTCTGTTTCCATTGTTTGTTTCAGTAGACACTCCTTATTTGGATTAGTCTGATCTTCTGTCATTATTAAATTAGGTTGCACATTTCTGGGTAGAACACTATATAAGTTATATATTCTACTCAAAACAGCACATGCAGAGGTACATGCTTGCACTTCTTGGCAATTCCAGTTCTGGTAATTCACTAAAGTTACAGTCCGATTTTTCTATGACAGAGTTGCAGTTCTCCCCACTGCAAACAGTAAGCATTGAGAAGCCCCTCCAGGACCACACAGATGTTCTGTTCTCATGCATACTCTTCCACAGTCTGCACTCGCTTGCTTTAACCAGCCTTCACCATGATAACACAACAATCAGTTGAAGCTCCAGCATTTACTACTTTGATTTGGCAATTGGTGCTTGGGCCGTAATTAACTTGTTTTGTGGGTGTTTAATGTTTTTATTCTCATTTATCCGAGAGGAAACTAAAGCAAGTACTGAGTCTCAGAAGGTTATTGTGAAGTTCCGTCCCTTAGGGATTGCCTGGAGTAATATACAGATGGGTATTACTCTGCATATGGAGTAATGCAAAGCCATTAGATGCTGAGTGTATATGGTATACAGTATATTGAGGAAATGAATATTTCTGGTATTTACCAGACGGAGTGGGATAATTACTGACTTAGTGGGATTTAGGTTCACAATCTGCAAATAAAATTTCCTAAAGACTGCCAGCAGAAGTTTACCTAGTATTTATATTATATATGATGTTGGATAGAAGAAATTTTAATTTATTTAGCATTACGTGTAGTTTGAACATAGTCATTGTTTTGAAAGCGGTATTTAAAAAAATACAACTTTGAACTGGGTGGTGGTGGTACACACCTTTAATCCTGGTAAACAGGCACATCTCTGTGAGTAGGAGGTTAGCCTGGTCTACAAAACGAGTTCCAGGACAGCCAGGACTGTTATACAGAGAAACCCTGTCTCAAAAACAAACCAAAAATACAACTTTGTGGGCTGGAGAGATGGCTCAGGTTAAGAACAATGACTGTTCTTCCAGAGGACCCAGGTTCAAGTTGCCAGTACCCACATGGAAGCTAACCATATGCCCTTCTCTAGCCTCCTTGGGTACCAAGCATGCAAGTGGTACCCAGACATACATGTAGGCAATAATGCCTATACACAGAAAATAATTTTAAATTAGTTTTGAATTATGTGGGAAAATTACCACTTTTCAGTTTGTGAAATTTGTCTTCATGTATTTATAGGGTTTTTTGGAAGTAACTTACCAGACTATCAGAGGTCAGAGATCATGATGTTCATCATGGGAAAAGTGCCTGTTTTTGGAACATCCACTCATACTTTGGATATCAGTCAATTAGGGTATGTTCTCAGGTGTAATTGAACTCAGTATTGGATTATGTGTTTTTAACTCAAGAAAATGTTAGTATTTTAAAACTTAAAGTAATAAAAAGCAACAGTGTTTTCCTTGGTACTAGATCATTAGGCTGTTAAATCAGTGCTTACATATCTATTAAATCAGTGCTTACATATTTTTTTAATTATTTTTAACTTACAAATTCTCATTTTTTTTAACTCTTTTATTGATGAAATGGAAGATTTATTTAGTATGTCTGCACATACGTAGGGTGAAACTTTAGGCTTCCTGAAAACTTGAAAAACATTGTTAATGAATCAGGAATACTAACTTGGGATGATAATGATCCCTCCTTATAGATTTGATTTTGTAATATACTAAAACATTAGCTAATGTGTTAAAATGCTCTCATTAGGCCTTAGAAATATATTTAACTCTTGGGTTTTCATCAACAAATGTCTTTAAACTTTTGAGGAGATGGAAATACTGACTGCCGGATCACTACATATTTATACATGTTTAGCATACCATAGCCATCAATGTGTATAGTCAAGTAAGTGCTAAAAAGACACTGTCCACTGGAGAAAGTAGGATAGGGTTGTAAGTATGATGGGTGAACGTGTTTTCTTAATAGTAAATGGGTAAGAGTGGTGGCCAGAAGAGTTAGTAAGGAAGGCAGGGATATCAATGGCACAAAGAGTAAAAGTCAACTAAAGGATATTCTATTCTTACACTAATTATTACAGTTCTCTTTTTATGGGGAATAATGTAAGAATTTGATACATGTCTACCAAGTATGATGTTCAGACCGATGAAAGTAGCATTTCCATCTCAGATGTAATACCTGTAACTGTTGTGTTCACAGAGAACAGTTGGCGTTCCTGTAATTGTTGTGTTCACAGAGGATAGTTGACATTTCTGCACATTGTTGAGTCACTTGTACTTGGAGGATTTAATCTTTGTATCAGCACATCAATTTGTGTTCTTAAAGACCCAATAACTTGAATTTTCTTGTTTAAATTTTTAGCATATATCTATGTTAATTAATATGAAATTTATTTTAGTGTATAAAGTAAGTCATGACATAAGCAATTATAAAAATAAATAAAATCTATTTAGCCAGTAAGAATAAAGTTTTTAAATCAGAAAAGGGTATTTTAAGTAGATGAAGTTAATATAAATGTAAATTAGTAATGCCAATACTTTGTATATTTCAGGGATTTGGGAACCAGGAGGATTCAGATAATGTTGCTGAGGTCTTTGCTTATGGTAAGGAGTTGTAAGAGGTGAACATCCCTTAAATTACTGAAAAGAGTGGTACTTCAGACTCTGACTGGTTATATCTGTGGTTTGTTCACGTGAATGTCTCTCCCTTTATCTTCTATTCTGCCATTCTTCTCACTGTTCAGTGCTTGCCTGTCCTGTCATTTTGTTTGATCTTCATTATGATCAAGCCTACAGAAGCCAGAAACAACTTCCATTTTGTAGCTAGAGATACCTACACTCAAAGGAGTTAGGTGGACAGAGTTGAGGAGGTTCTCCGGTCACTGAGCTAGACACTGGAACGCATATGAAAATCCATAGTGCCTTCTATATACTGTCCAGACAATGGCTTCTTGTTAAGAGTGTTTGTGTTTTCAGTTTAGAGTGGCAATAGAGAACAGAAAAGCAAAAAAAAAAAAAAAAAAAAAAAAAAAAAAACAAACAAACAAAAAGAGGTCCTACGGTACTGTGTGCTAAATATACTCATTTTTTTCTTTCTTAAATTTGAATTTAATTACACAATTTCCCCCCTCCGTCCAAACCTTCCTTTCCTCCTTGCTTTCAAATTCATGGACTCTTATTCTTTAATTATTATTGTTTTATATGTTTGCAAATAAATGAATAAATGCAGCTTGTATTTATATGTTTTAGGGATAGCAATTTAGGGGACTCATCTCTGTGCAAGATGAATTCTCCCTCTCTCAACTGTCTTTAATTCCCTGTAGCTTTTCTTTTAGGGGGTGCAGCTTTGTGAGATTTCCCCCATTCATGTTGGCATGTCAGCTGGTGTTGCCATTGTTAGGTCTTGATTAAGATATCAGGACAAAGAAGGGACTGGTTCTCTGAAATGTGTACCCTTCCAACCAGGACCTTCAAAGTTCATTTGAGAGACCTTTTTGTAAGTGGTATTATACTCGTTTTTCCTACTTAGATACAGAAGAATCTGGTTTCGGTTCTAGTTCTCTGCCTGGTGCTTGTTATATAGGATTTTAAATTCACCTGCAGTGATAGTTATCAATCCTTTCCCACTTACCTTTTTTATTTGTTGTGTCTTCCTTAAAAACATCTTCATATTCCAAGGACTTAAGCACTGTTGATTCACTTTCCTTATAAAAGTTTCTAAGATTTGGCTCTAATTATTTATAGAAAACAAATTCTGTAAATATTAATATATCTCCATGCTTATCATCCTAATTATATCATAAGTCAGCTTTGTGACTCCTAGTGTCTGTGAAGTCTTCTATGGTATGGTTTTAAATGTTTAATAGCACTTACATATATTCTCCTTCAAAGTTTGAAAATTGGAGAAGTTTAACTATTATCATGAATGTCAAATCGAGTAACAAAATCCAATTTTCCAAACTGAAAATATGTCCTGTTCCCCAGTGCCTTCCTTTAAAACAATAGTTTGCAGCATCAGACTCCACCTGCTCTCCCTCTATCTGTCCCATGATCCTTATATGGTTCACCCTGCCTGTGCCGTGTGGCCTTCTCTGTGGAAGCCGGGTATTAGCCTGCCTTACACAGAATGTGGTATGACAGAGTTGACAGATGGGCCATGCTTGCAGTTGAGCCTGCAAATGGGACCATATACCAGATGTGTGCTGTTCATCTTATTCTTGTTACAAATGACAATCTTAAAATAATAACATCTTGACTACCTTACATGTTTCCTTTATATATTTCTTCAGGATTGTGTCCATAGTTTCTGATTCCGTAAATTTGTGATTAAAAAATAATGAGAATTTTGCCCAAGAAGGACTCATGAGACCATTGTTTGTTAATTTTCCCCTTGTATTTAGGTGACGTCTGGATACAAAGCCAAGACAATTGTTACTGCACTGCCCGGGTCATTTCTGGACCCTCTGTTATCCCCATCCCTCATGGAAGATTATGAGCTGCGGCAGTTAGTCTTGGAAGTAATGCACAACCTCATGGATCGCCATGACAATAGGGCAAAGCTCCGCGGCATCAGGTGATTCGCTGTGCTGCGTGAAAGCTGTCAGTTTTCTCCAACAGGGTGTTGACATCTGTGGGTGGTGGGGTGTGTGTTGGGGGGGGATTGTTTGATTGGTGTCAAATGACGTATTATGTTTTAAGATAATGTGTTGGAGTCATTCAATCTGGCAGAGTGCTAATCTAGTAATTATTATTTACATTGATTAAAAACTGTTTTGCTTTAAGCACTATGAATGAAGATGATATAATTCTTAGTTAAGTGTGGTAATCCAGTAATACCATTTTATATAAACATTTAAAATGTAAGTGTAGATGTTAGTGTTACCATTCAAACTCCTGAGTTTAAATATAATCCTCCACAAAATACAAGATATTATAGCCAAATATGGTATTCATTAAAAATTATATTGTTTCCAGAATAATACCAGATGTGGCTGACTTGAAGATAAAAAGAGAAAAAATTTGTAGACAAGATACAAGCTTCATGAAAAAGGTAAGGTCATTGTTTAAAGGTGTCTGAAATGTAACTTGTACCCCTTTAAATTGTCAGATGGTTTTATATTGATCTGTCGGCTTAAAATGAAGCCATAGAATTTGGAGTGAAAGACTTCTCACTGCCTACTTCTGCCTGCCTTATATGACCACAGTCCCAACTGTGACTCCTAGAGCCTGTGTTTAGATGTAGGCTCTTGGGGATATGCCCTGACATCCTTGTGAACCAAATATGCATACTGGTTTTACTTTAGCAGCTCTTTATAGACAGCTTCACTTCATCCACTGCCTAGTGAATGAATAACTGTACTAGTGTTTGCTGCCTGTTAGGCATTGTTCAGTATATTGTTTAGGAAATGAGTTAGGCACGATGTCTGCTTTAACACATGGGTGAGTTTAGGAAACTGTGGTGTCTTGTAAATTGATCAAGCTTCTTGTGTAGTTTATGCAGGACATTTGGTTCTATCACCATCTTTAATGTCACCATCTCTGTCATTATGTTGATGTCATGCTTCAAATTAACATTAATTAATCAATTAGATTGCAGTTAATTCTTTTGAGTTCATCTTTATTGTAAATTTACCAGAAACAGGGAAATAAGATTTTATTCATTCTATTTCTTGGTTTTGAGTATTTCTCAGAATTACTCATTTATCAAATTTGTCCCAAATAGCTAAGGACTTTTTTTTTTTTTTTTTTTTTTTTGGTTTTTTTGAGACAGGGTTTCTCTGTGTAGCTTTGCGCCTTTCCTGGAGCTCACTTGGTAGCCCAGGCTGGCCTCGAACTCACAGAGATCCGCCTGGCTCTGCCTCCCAAGTGCTGGGATTAAAGGCGTGTGCCACCAACGCCCGGCATGCTAAGGACTTTTTAACCATGAATGAATTTTGAAAATTTGGAGAGTTGTGTGTATGTATGTATACACACACACACACATACATACATATGATGGCTATAAATACACTGAAACTGGATTCATTTTTTTGTTGTTTCAACAGTAGTAGTAATATTTCTTTGCACTTGATTTTGCTAGACTTCAGGTTCTGTGAGTGAATAGACTGTTGCACCATTCCTGGTCTGCTATCTTGAAGATGTTCTCTCAAACTTGTGCTTTGATTAAAAGTTTTAAATGACTTACCTGGTAGACCTTTTTTTTAATTTAAGTATTTCATGCAGGAGTGCTGTATTTATATCATTTCCACCCCTCCCTTTCCTGCTCGAGTTCCCTCCTCTTTCTTGAAAGTTCATGACTTCTTTAATTATTACTACCACATGCACATGAGCACATAGAAATACAGCCTGCTGAGTTCTTTTAAGTACTGTGTTCTTTTAGTGCAAACCATTCTTAGTTGTTTCTAATTTAGAAATAATCTATTCACATCTTTCCTTCTTGGAAATTAATTTTGATAATTTGCCACACTTTTTATTTACCTTTCCATTTATTTTGTTTGGCTTTCATGTGATACCTTAACTAACAATTTACAGAAATTTCTAAAAAATGTAAAGAACAAAACTGTGTCCTATATCCCTGTGCAGAAGAAAAGCAGATTCATCAGCATGGACAATGCTTACCTCCAGCATTGCATCAGGCATTTGTGCCTTATGGTATACTTAGTCTAGGACAATCCAGCCCGGTATCCTAGGAGCATCTTAGATACTGAAGCTGATTTTCAGTCAGCAAAGCCTTAGCCCTTAAACTTGCCAGCATCTTTTCATCTCCCATTCCTCCTGAGCCTTATATAGAGAATAGCTACTCCCATTCAGTGCCCCACCACAGTCCAGCCCACAGTGCCTCACCTTGCAAAAGTGCTCATGTTAATTTAGGAAAAAACTGTTTATTATGAAATGTACATGCATATGCATTGCTACTTTACTTATTTTAAAGTGAACAATAGTATAACCAAAAGTATCCCATGCACCTTATTTTTCTAAGCCAGTACTCTTTTTTTTTTTTTAAGAGGAAATCATTGTTTGGTATTTATATAATATTATTTAGTTTTGTTAGTTTTTGTATGTTGAATGAAAAGAGCCATAAATCATATGTTCTTTTATATTCTTTGTTTCAATTAGTGGCATTTTGGTAAAATTCATCTTACATATATATTGTTGATTGTTGCTGGAGGGCTTCTCTCCAGGTTCCCCAAGCCCTGCAGTTCCACAATCCACTTATAAAATAATCACTCAGACACTTATATCACTTATAAACTGTATGGCCGTGGCAGGCTTCTTGTTAACTGTTCTTTTATCTTAAATTAACCCATTTTTATAAATCTAGACCTTGCCATGTGGCTGGTGGCTTACCAGAGTCTTTACATGCTGCTTGTCCTGGCGGTGGCTGCAGTGTCTCCCCTCCTTCCTGTTGCCCCAATTCTCCTCTCTCCTTGTCCTGCCTATACTTCCTGTCTGGTCACTGGCCATCAGTGTTTTATTTATATAGAGCAATATCCACAGCAGTTGATATTATGTGTGTGTTGTAAGATAATGCAAGTTATTTGTTGGCAGACTTTTGAACTGGTTCCCATTGGGATGCCATAAATAACGCTGCTGTAACCATGCTTGCATGTGCATTTTGCTGTGCAATGTCCATTTCTCCATGGCAGCCCATATCAGGGATTCCTGTGTAATACTTTTAAATGATACAAATGCACTAGAGAACACCAATTTACTTTGTGTAATCATTGCTCTTGTTTAGGCTAAATTGTTAACATAGAAAAGTATTGCTTTCTGTATCTTTCAGAATGGGCAACAGCTATATAGACATATATATCTGGGCTGCAAAGAGGAAGACAATGTTCAGAAAAACTATGAGCTCCTTTATACATCTCTGGCTCTTATAACTATTGAACTAGCCAATGAAGAGGTGGTTATTGACCTCATTCGACTGGCCATTGCTTTACAGGTATGTTTTTATAACTGTCCACTGAAGAAAAAATTTCTTTTTAGTGAAGCAGCTATCACTTATAGAGACGTATGATTATTCAAGAACATGAATTTTGGTTAGCAAGGTTTTTGGTTATATATTCAATTATAGTGAGCAACTGTGTGCTGAAAGTCATTCAAGACCTTTCAGCACATGATGCAAAAGTCTTTATACTTCCAGTCTAGTGGAAAGGGTGGTCACTAAATAATTATTATACGTGTAGCATTGTTTTGTTTGGAGTTGAGTGTTATATAATTAAAGGGCACCATGTAGTGCATCTGCACGCGTGCACACGCACGCGCGCGCGCGCACACACACACACACACACACACACCATGTGTTTTTGTCAACTGTCCATGCTATCTTCAGTTTTCCAGTATATTCATGGAGAATATGCTGATGTGAGAACTTGATATTTCAAATGTGTTTATTTTCTACTGAAGGACAGCGCAATTATCAATGAAGATAACCTGCCAATGTTTCATCGTTGTGGAATCATGGCACTGGTTGCAGCATATCTCAACTTTGTGAGTCAGATGATAGCCGTTCCAGCATTCTGCCAGCATGTTAGCAAGGTGAGAGACTTAGAAAAGTTCTTAAACCTGAGTTTTGTGTAAAACCAGCTAATCTTTAAGTAGTCATTTTTTCTAACTTTTATATATATATAATTCATTATATATAATTAAAATAATTTTTCAAAATAAAATTAAGATAATTCCTCAAAAATACGAGGTTCTAAGTCAAAAGTACAGTTAATATTGTCTGTTTTAGTTACGGTTGTTACGGTTTTTAGGGTCATTGTTGAATAGTTTTCTTCTCTCCCATTGAGCCATTGAGAATCATGTCATTTTAAGCTTTCTTCAGTTAAGTGTTGTTTGTACGGTCTAAGGCAGAGCTGGAGTTGAATGATTAATGCACCATTTTTGATTTTTATCATCTTTCAGTGGTGTTTAACTTTCTTCAGTGGTCATTCCACTTACTGATGTAATTTCATATATATTTCAGAATCCATAATTTAATGTGGCAGAAACATGCCACCATTGAAAGCCTTTGTCAGAGAACCTCATTTTTATGAGAACTTGAAGCACATCTTGTAAAATGTAGAGTTTTGGGTGCATTCTTAAGAGCCAAACTCATTCATTCATTTACAGCTCATTTATGCATTTGAGGTATGGATACTGTCTAAGTGAAGCAGAACTCTTAAGAGTCACCTTCCCCAAGGCACTGGGCTCTGAGCAGCTACTGAGCACACAGTTGGGGAAGTAGTGTGTGGAGGGATTCTAAAATCTGTTTTGAGAAAATATGTGCTCTGTTTCTTCATAGTATGTTTGAGCAAATGTAACACATCATGTTTACTTCCTTTATATATTTTATTATTAGGCATTTAATAACTGTTGAATCTTTAGTATCATGTGAAAACAAAAGGAACCTAATTTGAATTCAAAGATAGACTTCCCAGCACTCGGGAGGCAGAGGCAGGTGGATCTCTGTGAGTTCAAGGCCAGCCTGGGCTACCAAGTGAGTTCCAGGAAAGGCGCAAAGCTACACAGAGAAACCCTGTCTCGAAAAACCAAAAAAAAAACAAAGATAGACTTGTGTTTTATGTAAATGCTTAAAGGTTCTTTGTTTTTGGTTAGGTTTATAGTTATTTTGTAAATGTTCACTGCAAAGTCTTAAGAGGCAAGATTTTTAATTTCAGTTTTGTTTTCTGTTGGTTTGATTTCAGGTGATTGAAACTCGAACTATGGAAGCCCCTTATTTTCTACCAGAGCATATTTTCAGAGATAAGTGCATGTATGTGGATTCTTTATGTTTGAAGGGAAGGTTGGCTAGAGAGACTAGTTGATAATGATTACAAAGGAGTAACTGTTTTTCTAGGTTTATTATTATCATATTGTGTCATTTCTTTCATTTAATTCATATAACCTTTTCCCATACATAGTAAAGTACTTTCACTCTATAGTTATAGACATGCATACAGTCCTGAAAATACAAAGTTTATCTCCCTTTTTAGAATGTCATAATATATATCTTAATTATGGCATTGTTTTGCTGTGTGTTCTCATGTAAATGAACACTCCTATAACAGTACAATTTTCATGTTGAAAATTTCCATTACCATAATAACACAAAATTATGGGTCAGAAACAAAAACAAATTCATTTGTTATACTCTCTTCCTCGTATTCCACGGGAAAAAGCACATTGATAACACCTGATTCACACTTTGGGCTCCATGGGCAGGCGTCGCAGCATTGAAAGCACCAGCACACATAATAACCTCAATGGGAAGAGAGCAGGGCACCTCTTGTGACTGGGTGTGGGCTTTCTCTCACCATTCTGGTCCTGGGCTTTACAGTCACCCTCAGCTGTGTTTTCTCTCCTTACATTTTACTTAGTATAAAAACAAAAACTGAGTCTAGTGTCCTTCATCCTTTAATGTTCAATAATGTTCAGACATTATCAGAGTGACAAGGCTAAGTTTACTCGTGAAGTATGACTGGGAAGAGTCCTAACAGCAGGGACTTGGTCACTTCAAACAGGTGGACTTTTCTATCATCCCCAGGTAACTTGTACTTCTCTCTAAATATTGAGACCTTTACTGTTCCACTCCTTGCTGTTTCACTCACTTTTGCCCAGAAATCAATATTGAATGATTGTTACTTTTTTATTAACTTGACAGGCTTCCAAAATCTTTAGAGAAGCATGACAAAAGTTTATATTTTCTGACCAACAAGATTGCAGAGTCCCTGGGGGGAAGCGGATACAGTGTGGAGAGGCTCTCAGTTCCTTATGTGCCACAGGTGACAGGTATGTTCAGTAAACTTCCTGCCATGCAATGGGGAGTGAAGATTAGTTTTGTAGGTATACTACTATACCATGGTTTACTTTTTTTTTTTTTTTTTTTTTTTTTTGGTTTTTCGAGACAGGGTTTCTCTGTGTAGCTTTGCGCCTTTCCTGGAGCTCACTTGGTAGCCCAGGCTGGCCTCAAACTCACAGAGATCCGCCTGGCTCTGCCTCCCGAGTGCTGGGATTAAAGGCATGCGCCACCAACGCCCGGCATAACCATGGTTTACTTTTTAAAGGTTACTTTTAATTGTATGTGTATAAGTGTTTCGCCTGCATGTGTACCACGTTTATACAATGCTCATGTTGGCCAGAAGAAGGCTTTGGAACCTCTGGAACCTTTGGAACTGGAGTTATATATGGTTGTGAGCCACCATGTGGGTGCTGGGAACTGAGCTCAGGTCCTCTGCAGAGCGGTTAGTGCTTTTAACCAGGAGTCATCTCTCCAGCCCCTCATTAGTTGTTTTGGTTTTGTTTGTTTTATCTTTTATCTTTTTTTAAAGCTATTTTAAGTTCTTTCTATTCTTTAATATTGCTTTAGAAACCTTTCTGTAAAGATGTAGTTAGGAAATAGGACTTACTGATAGGAATTTACCATAGGGAAATCAAGTGGTTGGGTTTTGTTTTGTTTTGTGTTTTGGGGGGATTTTTCGAGACAGGGTTTCTCTGTGTAACTTTGGAGCCTGTTCTTGATCTCGCTCTGTACATCAGGCTGGCAACTCACAGAGATCCACCTGCCTCTGCCTCCCAAGTGCTGAGATTAAAAGGTTTGCACCACCACCGCCCAGTGGGTTTACTGTTATTTTAATCTATTACTCATTCATATGTTTTACACTTTAGTATTTCTTAAACAAAGAAGCAAAATGAAGTCTTTCATCATAATACAGTACTGTTGCACCCTTGTCATTTGAAAGACTGCAGACCATTTCTGAAAAGAAAGCGGCCCAATTTTTATGTGTACTTTTTCTTTTTTTTAAAAATAATGCCAGTGTATTTGAAGATTACATGATATCTTGCACCTAAGTTTTATTCTAAAAATGAAAATCAGTTTCTTGTACTCTCATATTCAGTTAATGTATAAATGAATGTTAGATTGGTGGAAGAAGTAGTTTCCTTTCAAGATAGAGATCACTGCTGTATAAAAAGAACTTTGATTCCAGTCAGATAATTTTATGTATTAGTTACCAAAAGTAGTTTAATTTTTATATGTAGCTGTCACCAGGCTGAAGCTAACTGGGCTACATAGCAGGCTTTGGCCAGCCTAGGCTACATAGTAAGAACTTTTTCTTTAAATAAAAATGAAACAAAACAACAACAAAGCAAAAAAATAAACCATGTTAGAACTCTAATTTAAGTATTTCTGGGGGGGGAGGGGTAAGCATTTTAAAACATTAAATAATTTTACTTTGGCTTTAGCTGTCCTTCCTTCAGGCCCAGAGTCTCATAAACCCAGGCAGAAATGCAAAGGTAACGCCCCCTGGCAGAGCCTGCCCTTTCCAAAGCCTGCCTTTCCCGTAGGAAAACCACTCCCTGGGTGCTTGTTTAGAAACGGAACTGTGGGCTGTGTTGACGTGCCTGTTGTTAGCTGTAACTTTGCTCTGTGTTCCTCTCCACATGTACCTTATTCCTCTTTCCTGCTCCCTGTTGCCGTAAGTGTAGTTTTCAAGGAGAGTTCTGGTACTTATTTTAACATGTCACTTTTGCTCCTTCTAGTTTTTCTCCCTCAGACAAGCTACATTCTCTTCCTCAGTGTCTCTTTACAAGCTAAGAGACTTCTGAATATTTCCGGGCATAATCAATTATTTACCTGGGTAGAAATTCCTAAGTACAAATAGACTTTTTTGATTTATAAAGACGGATGTTTTTAAATTAGTTAGTGTGTGGACCTTCTCTCATGCAGGAATCCTAAGAGTCATATTTTATGGAATACTCGGTTATACTCAATTATTACTTTTTTTTTTCTGTGTAATAGCTGTCTACTGTTGATTTTGAAAGTTACGGGCAGTTCAGACAAATAAAACAAAAGTAAAAGCAAATATATTTTAGTGTGTTGAATAGCATGCACCACCCACCACCACTGTAATATTAGCTCCATTTATCATATTTTGTGCCTTGCATTGAGAACAGCACTGTATTTATATTCCTACTTAATCCTTACACTAGCTTGGTGAAGAACATAGCGTTTTCTTTTTTACACATGAGGAGAGTGAGGTTGATAGTAAGTAATTTGATTAAATGGCACACTAAATTTAGCTGTCACTGTGCTCTTTTACATGCTTAATAATTTATTTGAGTTCACAATTTTTAATGAGATCAAAGATTTTGCATGCATTCAGAATGATCCTCGTCAGCACTGAGCAACAATCACCATCTTTCATTTGAGGCTTATAACTATGAGACCAACTCATGCACCACTCTAAGGCCTGCCTGACAACAAGGGATATAGCTTAGTGGTAGAGCATTTGACTGCAAAATGATAGAGATTGCATTTTTGTTTCCCCTTTTCTTGGGAGATGGAAATACTAAGACATTAGCAGAAGGCCAGGTGTGGTGGCATATGCCAGTAATCCCAGCACTCAGAAGGCTGAGGTAGGATTACTAGTTTGGAGTGCTTCTTAACTGATCAGGCCTACTGTATGTTAGGCATTGAGGGAGGTGATAATGGAAAGGTGTTAAGGTGTGGGCTCTGTCTTCAAGGATTACAATCTCATGGCAAAGCCAGATGAACAATGGAACAGCTAGTTCTAGAGAAAGAATGGTGATCTGCCTGAAATTGCTGACCACTGGTGTCTGAGCAAGTATTAGCTGAGCATGTATTGCATTTTTCTTTTTAGTCAAATTAGAACTTGAATGACTAGTGAATGCACCAGTGTGCACTAAATACTGCTATATGGTGACTCGACAGTGCTTTATCTGGAGTCGTTAGAGGTCACTGTCCCATGTAGTAATTAGCGAGTAGCTCTAGTGTTCCAGCTCTGCAAACAGAAGCCAAAGCAAGCAAGGTAGGCAGAGGTTCTGATTTTCATAAAGCAAGGTTTCAGTATTTCCTCCTTAAGTGTGGTTTCTCCTGAACCACAAAGCACAGGTGGTTGAACAACTTTGCTAATATTATTCTAGCTATGTAGGACAGAAGTTTAGTTCATCGTATAATTTGGTTCTAACATGACACCCAGTGGGGCAATTGTAGTATTTCTTAAAGGAGATGATTAGGAAGTGGAATAAAATCACGCTGCATGCTGAATGAATTCCAAAAGGAGTATTGCTAAATTCTGAAGTTACTTTATGCTTACTGGTACTTTAAACAAAGGCTTCCCTGGTGGTACTGCTTATAAAGTTGTGTCTTGACATTGCTCTCATTGGGTAATTAGGCAGTCAACATGATGTGTGCAGCCTCTTCCATGTCTATCTCTCTTATGCATACATTATAATTCGTGCAGTGACATAGGAATCTCAGGGAGCTGTGCATTAGTCAGTAGGCTGTACAGCTGTTATAGCTAGAACAGAAAGTTATTTACTTCAGAAACAGCTCCACTAGCAGGGAAAGAGGAGAGGTGCATTAGGAAGACACATTAGAAGGTTATCACTGGTAAGAGTCTAGGTAGGTAAGAAAGATGAAGATTTCTGTAGTGATGAATTAGAAGTTGGAGATATTAACTGGCATTCAGAAGAGAAGCAATGGTGCTGACTCCTGGTCAGCCTCAATGGTATCTGTAGAGTGCCTCCTGGGGTACCTGCTACAGCCCAGAGTGTTAGTGGTCAAGTAGATCCTTATATCAATGAGAGTAGGACAGGAACCAATTTGGTTATTGTTACCACTTGTAAGTGGTCATCTGCACCACACAAGAAACATTGTGAGCTATGCTTTCCAGACCCTCTTCCTCATGTAGTTCTGAGCTCGAGAAAAGTCAGTGAAAAGTACACACACGGTTCTGACAGTCAGAGAGAGGGACTGTATCCATCAGGACTGAGGTATACAGACGGGTAGGTGGCTATTTCTTAGTGGTTTCTTGAGAATGAGCCCTTCCAAAGAGCTACAGCATGACAGTGTATGATAGCTGTCCTGACCCATTCCAGCAGGGGTTTAATAAGCCTCTGATTCTGTGCATTGGGATGCACAGTGCACTTTTCCTTTTCCTTATATAACCATGGTTATTAGCTATTCTAGAATCCTGTACTTTCTATCAGTGCTTGAAAGAAGCATACAGAAGGCCTATAGTGATGTGGAAAACTTTCAACCTTATACCTATAATCATAATAAATAACACCAGACACAGATGCCATCTTATCACCTCTTAGGTTTGCTGCTACCACAAAAGTAAAAGATGACAAGGGTTAAGAGTACCCAGAAAGGAGCCTTCCACATTGATGGCTCGAATAATTTGTGATACTGTAAATTATTATGGCCATGTTGGAAAACATGATTGAGTTTTTTTTTTTTTTTTACTGAAATACTGAAAATATAACTACCATATGGTCCCTTAATCCCACTTGTGAGCACACCCAGAGTAATTCAAATCAGTGTTTGAGATGTCTGCATACCATGTTCCCTACAGCATTCAGTATTCACAAAGTCTAACATACAGAAACAGCTGAGGTGCCATCAGCCTGACAGTGATGTACATATACAGTACAGTGCTATTCTGAAAAACAAGCAGTTTTCACATCTGTATCAACATGAGTGAATCTAGAGGATATTGGGGGGCATAACAAATACCATATGACCACCTCCAGTCACATAGGAAGACTTAAATTCTGATGTTTTACTGCACAACATGGTGACCATTGTTAGTTATTGTGTATATTTCAAATTAGCTAAAAGAGGACTTAAGGCTAGCAAGATGGCTTAGCAGATAATTGCACTTACTGCCAAGCCTGATGCTCTGAGATCGATATCCAGAGTGTACATGATAGAATGACAGAACTGGTTCCTCTAAGTTGTACTCTGACCTCCATATGTGCACCAAAGTACAGGTTTTGGCATGCAGGCATACACACATGTGCAGATGTACACACACACACACACAAATACAAAACAATTTTAAAATGAATTGGAGGATTCTAAATGTTCTTACTACAAAGAGATTGTATGTGTTTAATGTGGATGTGCTGATTAACCTTTAATCATTCCAAATTATATGTAGTTCCAACGTTGTACTGCACCCTAGGAAAGAAGAAAAGCAATTACTTTGCAATTTAAGTAAAATAGGTTGAAAGTTGAGAACACACTGCTTTAAATGTTTAGAAAGAGCGTAACCCCCAAACTCACCTTTCTACATTTTCTTGCAATCTAAAATAGTTATATGACTAAAATGCAACATAACATTTCTGACTAACAAATAATAGAAGAAAATAATTTTCATTTCAGATGAAGATCGTCTTTCTAGGAGAAAAAGTATTGTGGATACTGTATCTATTCAGGTGGACATTTTACCCAACATTGTGCCTTCTGATGATGTGGTAAGTTGCTGGAAGTTTATGATGGAGAACTGTCTTAATGTAGTGATTATTTAGAAGAAAAATTTTCCTCCACACCTTAAATGGGGAAAATTACAAATCTAAATTATCCCCAAGTCAGCTAAATTGATAGTAGAAATTAATGTATTTTAATTTTTGTGAACTCATTTCAACTGTCTGTCAAGATGCATAAAATTAGTATATTATTAGATTTTTTGCATTGGAGTTCTGTATGACAGAAAGAGCTATAAAACAGAAGCAAAGCTGTTTTGTTTTACTTTAAGTATGATATGTTATGCATGATCTCTTAAGTTCTCTAAGTCCTCTTTATTTTTTAAAAATTATGAAGTATAAAGTATAAAAGCAGATGGATTTCTGCACCTCCACGAGGCCAAATCCTCACCTCAGAAGTTCCTGTGTAAGGAAAACTTGTCATTTTGGATAATAGCTATTATGAATATGACTTAAGCCATCTCAGTGAACTGCTCAAGGACTGTGGCTGCTTGCACTGTCATGCTTTTGATATTTTCCTCCTGCTCCAGGAGAGGGAGAGCACAGGAGAGTACTCTGCGGAGTCATAGAAAGAAAAACCAGCCAGTCCTCTCAGCACTAGATTGACACAAAGAATTTTTGACAGCCAACGAAAAGTGACAAATGCTAGCCTCCCAACTTAGCTTCCTCTTCATGATTTATACATTGTTTTCCTGCCCAGCTATTTCATTATTTCTCATTGATACAATATAAATAATTAAAGAAATATGCAAACAAGAAAGTAGGAACCTGAGTTGTCTGAATTCATGCTTTTACTCCCTTAGCTTCTAACCTCTGTCAGTCAGGGAATAAACAACTTAGATCTTCTTTGCTCTTCAACTCTCCATTATACAGAATTCTTTGGTCTTATCAGTCACTTGTTAGTGGAGCTTAAGAGCATTGACGTGGGCTTGGGAGATAGCTTAGTGGGTAAAGTTCTTATACAAGCAGGAGGATGCCCAGCACCTACACGAAAAACCAGATGCTGAGATGGGGAGGTCCTGGAGGCTCCCTGACCAGTCAGCTTAGCCCAAATGGTGAACTTGAAGTTCAGTGAGGAGACCTTGTCTCAAACAAGAAAGTAGAACAGAGGATACAAGGCTGAGTGGATAAAGCACTTGCCAGGTACACATGAAGACCAGAATTGGGTTCTCTGGTACCTCATAAAAGCCAGTAGACGTGGCATCCACCTGTGATTCCAGCATTCAGAAGTCAGGTACAGAATCTCTAGGACAGGCTAGCTAACTGGAAGTGGTGAAATCAGGGTTCACCAAGAGACTCTGTCTCAGTACATAATGAAAGTAATCAAGGAAGATATTTGACATTGACTTTGGGCTTCCACACCTGCACACAAATGGCCCTACACACATAAGGGATTCTGTATACATGTGCACACACAAACATGGAGAAGAAAAAGGTAGTGCTGTTCAGATGGGAACCTGACTGGGACAGTGAGGGAATGAAGAGAAGATAGATGTATGATGTACAGAAAAGTTGGGATTGAGTGGGCTGTGTTTTCACTGATGGAGCAGTACCAGTACCAACTAAGCAATAACCCAGAACCTCAGCCATTAGCTAGGGGAGCAGTTTTTTTTTTTTTGTTTTGTTTTTTTTTTTTTTTTTTTTTTTTTTTTTTTGCATACACTGCCAGTTTCCTAACCCTGACCCAAGGAAGGCCAATTCCCAGGGGTATGAGGCATTGGTCTTTGTTGGTAGTACACTTTCACTTAGGACTTTGTCCATTCCTTACATATTCACACAGGCTTCCTCTGCTCCTACAGGTAGGTAGAGGAGCAATTGAGGAAGACATCCCAATATCAACTTTCGGCCTCAGCATGCTTGCACTCTCCATCCATGTTCACACGTACATGTGCATGCACACAAAATACTTGAAGAGGTTAAAACTCTTCCCCCCAAGTCCACCTCATTTTTCAAAGCCACTTTAATATATACATTTCTTAATGGTAAAGAGTATCTTGCTCACTCTTTCAATGAGTGTGAATTTACTCTTCTTAACCTTTCAAGTAAATACATTTGCTTAGAGCCTTGGCTTCTAGACTTAATTTTAATCAAGAATACAGTATGGTTTAATGGTTGTGTTTTTATATCTCTTTTTATTTTTTGTTCTAAAATTAATGTGTTTGACACTTGAGACTGTTGTAAAGAATCATTCTGTTATAAAATAAGCTGAAAAATATTTACTTAAAGAACTGTAGGGGGAAGATTCTCTGAATATTACATTAAAATTTCATTAATACATTAGCTTTTCAAAGACAGTGTGCTGAAGGTCCTCAGTCACATACATCACACACTGCATGTTTGATAAGTACAATTTAGTATCATATTTACTTGAGCACACTTGAGTTTCAAACTCAGGGGAATATGCTTTTTTTGTATATTAGTTGTTCAAATGCCAAAAGACAGAACAGAATTGCCTTATAGGCAAAACTAAGTAGTTTATAGCAAGGGCAGGAGAAACTCATACAGTTAGCTATTTTCCAGTTATTGGTAAATATTTATTTCAGCATTAATCAGTAAAAGTTAATATAACAAGAATACTGGCATTTTAACTTTTCCCATGTTCTTTGTCCTGTACTATATATAGTTTTTTTGGTTGCTTTTTTCAATCTGAAGCTATTTAGCCCAGTCTAAGAACAGTGAGTTTTGTTTACGTCATAAAAATGCTAGTGCTAGATTGCTCATAGGTGCAAATGACTAGTCAGAACCTAATCTTGTATGTCTGCTCCAAATATCTAGAATGCAACTGAAGATTCCAAAGTTTAATCTGACTTCAACTAAAAATGTGACCCTCGGTAGCAAAGCTGAGGTAGCGGAACTCTTGCTGCTTGACTTCCAGCTAAAGCCTTTGTTAAGAGACGCTAAAGTGCAGAACACGCAGTCTTGCTTTCGTTAGTCTTGCTGCCTTAGACTTAGCAAAAGACGCTCATGAGCTAAAATTAGGGATGACCGAAGTGCCAGGCAAGTACTCATGTATCGTATCATTGCTTAACTTTTATTCAGAGATACTACAGTAACCACTTATTACTCTTTGTGGAAATGTTTTGGTACCTTATAAAGTACCACTGCCCTTTTTTTTTTTTTATCACAAAGTACTAACTTTTAAAAATCATAAAACATTTAATTTTACAGTTTTGTACATATTTCAAAGCAAAAGATCTGAGAGCACCAAGGTAAAGGGTATTTATAGGAAGTAAAAAAACTGGTGGTTGTGCCTTAGAAAATCCAGCATATGCTTGTTTTAGGGTGAATACTTCTCAATATAGTAATTCCTTGAAAGCTTCATTTATTTTTGTATGTGTGAATGCTTTGCCTGCATGTATGCCTGGTGCCAGAGGAGGCCAGAAGAGCGTGTTAGGTCCCTTAGAACAAGAGTTAAGGACAGATGTGAGCCACCATGTAGGTGCTGGGATTCTAACTCTGGTCCTCTGCAAGAGCAGCAAATGCTCTTAACCACTGAGCCATCTCTGCAGCCCATTCTTCTAACCATTTAACATCTTAGGTTATTTCATGCTTGATTTATACCCTGCCTGTAGTACTAAAATTATAAAGGTTCTTTAATGGCTAGTTTTTATATACCACATAGCTAAAAAGATGTAATCAGCCTTTATTGCTTCAAAGTGTCTTCCCCTTACCAAGTACAGATGAGTCACTGGGTGTCGTGTGCCCATCAGACCCTGGAGGCCGTGCCTCATCCAAGGGTGTGGAGGTGCTGCCTACTCTACTGGGCTAATGCCCATCTGTGTGCAGTCAGGAAGCCACCACAGTAGGCCATTGTTATGGCCAGGGAAGGAGTGCAGATGATCTGCTGTTTGGAATATAATCTCAGATCAAGCCAAACAAAAGAAGGAAAAAAATAATTGTGAAAATGTTTAGGTTACTTGTATGTTGATAAGAATATTAATTATATTCACTTTTCTTGACTCTTTGTTCTCCTTACACTCCCTTTAGGTTAGCAACACTGAAGAAATCACCTTTGAAGCACTGAAGAAAGCAATTGGTAAGCTGGGGAGCACTTTTTAGCTCTCCTAAAATCCCATTTCCGCCTTGGTACTCTTTCAGATGACAGGATAAGCAGATCCAACATGAAAAGAAAGAAAAGGGAAAATACTATGGTCTCTATATAAATGGGTCTGTTGTTTAAGCTTTTTAAATTGTCTCATATGTATGAACACATAAGCAAACACAGTAGTATAAACAAGGTAGACATTTGTTCTTTCCTATCTAACAAACTTTGTCCAGACCATCATGACCTTGAGATAAAAAAGTTTCCCTTCATGTTGTAAGACTCAGACACATTGGGTCTTAACGACCCAGCTGGATTTTAGTTTTCTATTCACTGGGATCAAGATGCACTTTAACAAATATTTAGTGCCTCTGTATGTACAAGGGCAGCATAGTTAGATATAAAAGAATTATTCAGCCGGGCGGTGGTGGCGCACGCCTTTAATCCCAGCACTCGGGAGGCTGAGGCAGGCGGATCTCTGTGAGTTCGAGGCCAGCCTGGGCTACCAAGTGAGCTCCAGGAAAGGCGCAAAGCTACGCAGAGAAACCCTGTCTCGAAAATCAAAAAAAAAAAAAAAAAAAAACAACAACAAAAAAAAAAGAATTATTCAGAAAAGCCCTGCTAGCCCTTTGATTTCTGGTAAGTTACTGTTCTCACCTGTATATGTCAGTATGTGTGTGTGCACATGTGTGTTTGTAGCTTTATGCATGTGTATATCTTTATGTGTGTTTGTTGTGTATGTATTACTTAGTAAGAGTTGGGAATTCTATGAAAGTAAGCATTGTGTTTCAGAGCTTTAACTCTTAGATTTAGGTTTTTTTTTCCAAATATTTGTGTTATCTAGTATTAAATGAAACATTTAAGGAATGTTAATGTATTTTGCCTTTACTATAAAAGTAGCTCTTTAGTCACTCTTATGTTAGGGATTATAGATCATTGGCTCCCGTGGTCTTCGGCATATTTTATGACACTCTTTCTTTAACTGGCTCTTATAGACACCAATGGAATGGAAGAACAGGAAAAGGAAAAGAGACGTCTTGTGATAGAGAAGTTCCAGAAAGCACCTTTTGAAGAAATAGCAGCACAATGTGAATCCAAAGTGAGTGCGTTGGTGGACAGTGGGTGGGGAATTGCTCTTTGGAGCTCATTTTGGTAGGACGCAGGCTTTAGGCATATTATGGCTCCAGCCTCTGAAGGCAGAGCTACTAAACTTAAAGAATTTCTTCATGTGATGTTGATGGACATGGCAGATCTTAATCTGGGTGAATGACAGTCATTGCTTTCTGTTTTGTTCTGATTTGTTTCCAGTGGTTCTTGGTATTTTGCTATGGGTACTTTTTTGTGTTTCAACTTGAGACTGTAGAACTTGAAAGGGGTTGGTGTGGGGAGAAGGCCTATATTAAATTCCAATAGATATTGCAAATTAGAGCATTAAAACCGTCTGTTTATCAGCCTCATAGTTACAGTTGTGCTTTGTCTGCTGGGTGGCTGGAAAACAAGAAATCTTTAACATTCTTTTTTTCTCTGCAGGCAAATTTGCTTCATGATAGACTTGCTCAAATATTGGAGCTCACCATACGGTAAGGGTTTGGTTAGCACAGTAGTAACACAGAAACCAGTAGAAGCTATGCGTGACTGTGCATGCTTAATAACTGCTTTGCACTGAGTATGAATAAGGTCTTACTGGCAACCCTTCGTGCCAATTCTTGCTCTGTTTACAGGGGGAGTGTGAACAGTTGACCAGTTATCTCGTGGCATTTCTAGCCTTCTCTTAGACTATCTTTTTCTTCATGATGGTCTCTAAGAACATCTGAGTGATTCGGAGTTCTAATGTTTTGTTTAACTAGAAAATCGTTCATATTTAGCTATTTTTCATGCACTCCATCTGCAGTTTAATATGCTCCATCCAGAGCAGTAACACTGCTACCAGTATAGATGCATGATTTTGATCATTCGCTTTCCTATGTCCATTCAAGTTATTATAATAATTATACTCCAAAGTGTGCAGTATCTCACTGGTGTTGGTCATTCTGAGTCTGCCTCTCCTTAATTCAGCCTGAGAAGAAGAAAAGGCTCTCTCAAGGCCCTCTGCACAGGAGGAGCTGCCACAAGGTCTCACATTGACATCAGTGTGGAAATTGGCCCAATAAAGGATACACACAGAGCCTTGCTTCTGGAATTTTATTTTCTACATCAGCGAAATATTTTATCTTTTAATTTGACTAAATAAGTCTTTTTTTTTTTGTTTCTTTTCAAGTCTGTATCTCATAATTGGAAGAGAGTGTTAAACATTCTGGTCCACTTGCTTTGTTTTTATTCTACTTTGTCTTCTGCTTTCATATGGAAGACACTGTTACCAGTTTCACTTATTCTGGACATTTTCTCACTGCTTTACTATTGCTAAGGAGATAACTGTTCATCTATAAAAGTCCAGAAAGGAATTGGACTAAAATATAAAGTGTATATAGACTTCCTTTTCAGAGAAAATTGCCAAATATGGAGCATTTAACTCTGTTAGTTAAAATTCCAGATCCCTGCTGTGTACATGGCCTTAGGCTGTATACTTTCTGTCAGTTATTTCTGCTCTCAACCCTGAAAAGTAAATACATGCTGTCTCTTTCAGTGTCCAGGTGAAGACACCAGAGCCTAGAGAAGTAACATAACTTGCTGACGGTCTTGTACTTAGTGACAGATCATTAAAACACACCACCTGTGTTCTCAAGTAGAGTTGCTAGGGCTCACCGTGTTCCTGTGGGTCACATCGGCACATTCTAGTTTTCATCTTCTTGATACCGTGACTTCGTCTGGTATTGGCTTTGGCTTTGGCTGAACACTGGATGGTAGTTAATATTTAGCAACACTTGGAGTGTCCCAGACACTGTACTGAGTGCACTATTTCAGTAGTAATCAATCCACAACTTCCTCTTTGGAAGAAGTTCTGGGACAGCTTGTATGATCCTGAGGACTTAAGGCATAGTGCACTGTAGGTTTTCAGGTCTGTCTGCACATTTTCTTCTGTTTATCTGATCAGCCAGAGAAGAGAGTTTGTGCTCTACAAAAGTGAAGCCAAACCATCTTATACCTCAGTCCCTGTTCTTTTATTCACCATGGCTTGGGTACAGAAGAGAAAAAAGGAGAAATGCAAAGTAACTATAAAATGAACGCAGCAGCAGACACAGCTAGTTACTGCAGTCTGTACACCAGGCATCAGAGATTACTGGAGGATGCATATTTTGGAGTAGAGACATACTTGCTCTCACCCTTGTTTCCTGCCTGTGTTTCCTGGGATCTCACTGTACTGTTCTTGATAATCTCATAATCATAAACTTTAACATTCTTATTCATGTAGTAGAGCATAAAAGTTAAGAAAATACAAATGCAGATGAAATGTAGATTTAAATGGTGTCAGTAATTTTAATGGCCATTGAGAAAGCACAAAAGAGGCTTCCTGATATGGCTACCAACGCCACATGCTCATTTCACACCCCATCACCAACAGCTGTCTTGATCTCTCTCTGAAGTTTTCTCTTGCTTGTTCTTTAACCTTTTTCCCCCAGAGCTCAGGACCGAACCCAGGGCCTTGCACTTGCTAGGCAAGCACTCTACCACTGAGCTAAATCCCCAACCCGTTCTTTAACTTTTGAATGATGAAAATATTTGTTGTCTATATCATGCTGTGATTTACCTGTGTATAAGCATGTCAATTTTTATCAAATAACACACTTATGATCTGTGTATTTCACTAAAAATGATCCATTAATAAAGCATAAAGAGGTGTTATAAATATTGGAACACTTGCAAGATTATTAATTTCTAGAACAGTATATCGCAGAAGTATTAAAAACAGCTGCACAATGTAGTTAAATAGCAGTTCAAAATTAAAGATGATCATATGAAGCTAATACTTGTGCATATCATTAATTAGTGAAAACATTCATAACCATAGAATCCTAACACAGACTATGAAATAACTAAGTCTGAGATATACTTATTATTTATATACAGAAAACTCATGCCTTGTTCTTTTTTAACATTAACTTCTTTTTGTATATGTATGGTGTAGGGTGGGAGGTCAGTGTTGGTTCTCTTTCAAGTGTTGATCTCTCCTACCATGTAGGTTCCCAGGCTTGAACTCAGGTTGTCAGGCTTGGAGACAAGTACTTTTCCCAATGAGTGATTTTGCCTAGTGCCATATCTTGTTCTTCAATAGTAAATTAATATCATAAAGACATCGACTCTCTACAAATTAACCCATTATTTTAGTCAAAATCTTTGCAGAATGTAGTTATTAATTTACATTTAAAGAACATGCTAAGGGTATTCCGGAAGAATCCTTGTGCAAAAGGAAGTAGGAAAATGTAGTAGGAAAATGAACAATCAAAGGTACTATCTACTCCAAGAAAGACATGATGGATCTTTACTTGGGTTTTTTGCTTTTGTTGTTTTGTTTTTGGCTCTTTTGAGACAGGGTCTCCCTGTAGGGTCTCGCTGTTGTTGCTCACAGAGAGCCATCTGCCTCTGCCTCTTGAGTCCTGGGATTAAAAGCCTGCACTGTAAAGCCTGGCCTTGTGGCATTCTTAACAGTTTGAGTCTGTAGAATTATGTAGAATACAGGCAAATTGAGATAGATAAGTATTTATGAGAAGGATATGATTTTAGATTTTTAAGAACAGTGTTGAGTTATTCTTATGGAGGCCGAAGATGACATGGCAGTGAAGGCAGGAGGGACATTCCTCCTCCACTTCTGCTAAGAGAAAGGCAGTGTTTGTTTATAGGTTAACAGACAGCAGATGTATTCAGAGATGTGTGTGTGTGCATGCTTGAGTGTGATCTTTGTGAACTAAAAGAGTTGAAAATTAAATGATGGATTAGTAAAAAATATTTACACTATATGACAAAAGATTGATTTCCTAAATTGGTGTGTCTGGGAAGGAATACAGTTGGTGGATTCATGAATTTATTTATTTAAAGAAACAAAAATGGATGCCACAGAGATGTTTATCACTAACAGTAGCTGAAAAATTAAAAATACTAATAAGAATGGATTCATTCTTGCCTTCCATTCCTTATGCCACTATAAATTTCCAGTATTGTCACAATCCATACTGAGAGAAAAATTGTGATTCTACTTAGAGTCAGAAACTCTTAAAATAACCATAATCCCTCTTTTGCCTATACAGTGTCAGATGGCCAGCACTGCCACTGAATCAAGCCCTTTAATTAAGTAACCTTACTTTGCTATTTGCAGGCAATGGTTGAATACTGTAAATGCACCTACTGATAGCACCATGTTCTTCTTTTATAGCCCTCCTCCCAGTCCATCTGGAACACTGACCATTACTTCTGGGCATGCCCAATACCAGTCCGTCCCAGTGTATGAGATGAAATTTCCGGATCTGTGTGTGTATTGACTGGCTCATGAAGACTACAGCATTTAAAAGAATGTTAAAGCCTGAAAAACAAGGCCAAGATGAGTTTTCAGGATTTGCATAATGCTTACTGACAAGTCCTGAAATGGAATGGGATGTATCTCTAACCAAACACTGGTCATGCTGTGTTAGAAGTTTAGGAACTCTGAATTAGAGTACTTCTAAAGGTAGACTTATGCCACGTTAATTTGTTTTGAGGTTCCTATTAGCTTTTAAGATGTATTGCTTTCACATTATGCCGTTGTTAAATAGTATATTTTAAACTTTGCACAAACGTGATTTTTAAAAAACAATTGAAAAATGTATGAAGTGTCTGCTGATTTCTTAAGCGTCTCCACAACTGCTTAGAAGTTGATTGCTTTTTTTCTTCAAAAGTAAATATATTCCTAAGCCTAGGGTTGCAAATTCTTTCATGCTTTCTAAATCCATGCTTCAGATGGACTGTGTAGACATCTTTCAGTCCTCAGTAGTAACATGTGGCAGGCATTCCTACAGTATCAGCGATAGAAAAATCTACTGACCAGTATTCTCACCTAGGTCCTCATCTGGAAACTGGTCAGGCTTTACAGGTCTTGTGATACTTGTGTTTTCTGCTTCAAGTTGAGCCCTTGAGCCCTAGAGCTCACTCTTGGAGCACCGAAAGGTGCAGTGTTTTCCACATATGATGTGTTAGTTTACAGACTGCGCTTTGAAACTATAGTTGTATTTTGCTGTGATTCCATTAATTAAATGAAATATATATTTACTATATAAAAGAAAGACATTAAAAACAGCTACACGTTCACCTGTGCAGAGTCTATACATTTCAGTTTCTTTTAAATGAACTTACATTTTTATATTGTGCATTGTTTTAAGTCTTCATAGTAAAAAATTTCCCCAGTGAACCTTTTAATTTGCAAGATTTGAACCAAAACTTGTGTGCATCTCTGTTGAAGATTAGTTACATACATTCAAAACGGTTCATGTGTTCTTGTAAGGTCTGAGTGTGAGCTACCTTTATTCCAGCTGTGAGACTGCAAGGGCAGTATGTGTTGCACGTGCTAGTGAACACCACCACATGGTGAAAATAAGCATTCTGCAATTAGAAAATTCTCTTAGCATAGTTTTGCAAAATCATTTTGTGTAATTCTGCTTTTTCAAATTCAGTTTCTTTTTACATAAAACAGTATTCCTATCAAAAATTACAGCTCAAAAATAATTTGGTTTTAGTTTTGTTTTGTTTTGTTTTTTAAATAAAATGAAAAACAGGATGTTTTAAATGTGTGTTTATGATTATTTGGATACCACTCATACAAAAAGGAAGAAACAAGATAAGGAAATGAACATAGAATAGTCATGCCCAAAATTTTGAATATTTACAACGGAGTAAAACATCTTGGAGAAGGGTCCATTATTTCAGACCTCTGACAGGTAGCCCAGGCTGCTAATAGGGGCAGACCCACCAGACCTTGTCCTCAAGAGGGACAGTGCAGCTGCCACCAGCAGACCAGTGGCCTGCCCCAGCTGTCACTGTAGCTTCTGCTCACACCGGGGAACGTGTCACCGGTTAATGGTAAGCTTCATGCATTTTTGTTTCCCTTTTTTATTTGGTATTTTAAAAGAAGGATATTATTTTTTGACTGCATTTTAAATATAAACAGGGGGACATGCAAAAACAATCATCATCCTCTTGGATGTCATTTTATAAATTAACACTGTGTGCTTTTGTATGGAAAAATATATAATTTAATAGTATAAGAAAAGATATATATTCACTTGCCTTCATGCAAAACACAAGCTTTGCTGTATAAAATTTTGCATTTCTTAGTGATTTAAAAAGGCATGCTTTGCATGTAAAGGAAAACCATTGCAATTGGTTTTTTATCATACCTTTCTCTTGGTTTTTGTAAACTGTAGGTTTGAGTGTTGTTACTCTTAAACCACAGTACACTTCTAGATGTATTAGGTCTAATAGACTGAACTGGTCATGTTGACAAGGGTTCCCAAGAAATGGATGTTTCTCTGTCTTACTCTTCCACGTTTGCAGGGATTGCCCTTGGGCAGGTGTGCAGGCTGTGCTGCAGCTAGTTCAGGTACTGATTCTTCAGGACTTGCTCAAGTTCTACATTGATATGTTTTGGCAGGTACTCATTTGATACTCAAAATTAAGTCATGTATCATTCTCTGTGCTGTATACAGTTGGTTATATTCTTTTGTGTGACACTGAACAGTTCATTTAAATGTTCCTCTTATTCTTGTGATATCTGTGGCTGCTTATATAGTTTCACTGAACTTGACCTAATCTTTCATATTCTCTTTCATGTTCTCTTTTCTCTTCTTTCTCCTCTCCCTTACATCCACCCTTCTTTAGAACTCATTATCCTTTAAGTAATACCACCCTTAACCAGCAGTTTAACTACCTTCTCCCTCAAACAGACCTCATTTGTCTCACTAATGCTGATATATGTATTGATGTAATAAAGTAAATTTTTTAAATGTAAAATTTCATTGTGCAATCAAATGTAAGCAATAAAACAAAAATTGCATCTCATGGATAAGTGCATTTTTACTATAACATTTCATATATAGAATTAAGCTTCAACATTGGACTTAGAAAAAGTCAAGTTGCTGGGTGGATTCTCTCCACATATATGAGAACCATCAGAAGCATAGCTCATGAGCACGAAGAGAGCCTAGGTTAAGCCTACTGCGGCTTCACATAGTTGCCATCTCCTTGTTAGCCTTGATGACTTCTTCCCACTCCACCTCCTTGCTCTCTAAATTACACAAAGCCGTTCTTAAAAAACACAGCCGTTCTCTAGTACTTTATGTCACCCTGGGCTTAGTCTACACCTGCAGAGCCCTGTGCCATAGCCAGCTGTAGTTCACGGGCCTCTTGGATTAGCGATTGTGATACAGTGATGAGGAGCTTGGGTTCTGGTTCAAATCTGACCCAAGCTCCAGGCTAAGCAGTCATAGATAAGTGATTGGTCACTCATCTGTGGAGTGAAAACAGTATGATCTTCCCTTAGAGACTAGCTGAGAGGGTGAGTGAACCACTGTGTCATCCCTGCATTATAGAATAAACCTCTGGTGAATATTAATGACAATCGTCTTTGGGGTCTAGTGTTCCTTGAAACTACTTAATGCCTGCAGAAAAGCCCTGTCGTGGGTGCTGCCTTGGGGAAACCTAGGCACTGCCTTCCTAAGACACCACTAGAGTGCCACTGTCTCTGCTGTGTAGTCTCGGGACAGTACCTATCTCTGACCCTGTTCCCACTGACATGCTGAGAACACGGTACAATGCTGCCCCTGGCTTTCCACTATGACTGTGACCCTGTCTTCTGTCATCTGAGTTACTAAAAAGCAAAGTCAGGGTGTAGGGATAAACTGCATCTTTGTGGAGCTGTATTCAGCCATTAGCTTACATGAGCTAGAGCAGTGCTGTGTCTAGGCTTCCCCATGACATCCCATGGCAAGGCTTATGTGCAGGTGTTATTCTGAGAAGTGATTCCAGAGCTCCCTGCAAGGGGATATACGGTGAAACCGAAGGACAAGGCTGAGTTCCTTTTAAAGTCGGTCATCACTGGTCCCTGGAGAGGTCTACCCTTGACATTCTAGTCTCAGTCTCAGAGCTCCCTACTTAGGACATGAAAATGGGGACAGCATTTGCTCTTGGATGTTTGTTCAGGAGCAAGAGTGGCCCTCTAGCATTTCATACCTGGATACTGTGTTCCTGAGTGCTGATCTTGTCAGAAAAGTCCTGTAGAACTCAGGAACTGCAGAAAGCAGGTGTGCAGGCTCCACATCCATGGTTGCTCCATGGAGGGAAGGACATGGGGAGAGTAGAGGATATGAAGTCAGGCAAGGACCTTAGTAATGTTTTTAAGAAAGGTCGAGGGCCAAGGGTAGCGCTGGGTGGTTTCTCATGGTGATGGCAGTGCCATATGGCTGCTCTCCTAACAATGGTAGCAAGTGTATCTGACCCATACAGAATCACTGTGTGTTTCTTAGTCTTTGACAATCGTGGGCAGTTATACCTTCTTTAACAAAAGAAAAAAAAATGAAATACAGCCCTTTCCTGCATGGTTCCTGCCATCTCACCTGTGCGAGCTGCTCACACAGCCACATATCTACAGAGCCAGTGCTTAAACAGGACACGGACCATATGGCATGGAGAATTTATTGAGCTTCCATAGTGAACTACAGGAAGGAGAGAAGTGCTGTCATCTGCTCTCCTTCTCCAGTCACATTTGTCTGAGCTGACAAGTTTCAGGAGGAGGCTTATAGGTAAGGAACTGGCTGGCTGCTCCCTTGGAGCTTCTAAGGCTCCTATGGTCAGAGGACTGAGAGACAAAGAGCTCACGCAGCTCAGAACTACTGGCATGTAACATCTTATCTTCCACCAAGTGACCTTGTCCCCAAGGAACCAGGAGGCTTCTCCAGAAACCTGCTTCTTAGGAGTTCCATCTAGGATGTGGCCTCCTCACTGTTCTCCTCAGAACTGGAGCCTGCAGAAGAGGCCAGGTTGCCCCCAAGCCCGCCATCCTCACAGGATACAGGCTTGCCCTGGCACTCTCGTAGGTCTGGCAACTTAAGGCTTTGATTAAAGGAGGCGGAGGCCATGCACTCGGCTGCCATCTGGTCACAGGCACATAGGAGCTTCTCACAGAGGCTCTGCCCCACACCTTAGCAAGAGCAGAAGAACAGATGTGAGACACAAGGTAGGGCACTTAAAACCACTCATCCAACCCCTAGCCATTCCTTTTTCCAGTCCCCATCTTGAACAGCCCTTCTGGTGTCTGGCATGCACTATTCCTAATGGTCTAGCCTGCTCCTCCTGCTAGAAATTAGCCTGTTGTATTTCTCATCTGAGGCCAGTCTGCAGATTGACCCTGCACCCCAATTTTAAGCTCCTGGGTATTCCATAATGTCATGGAATACCCATGCCATCTCAAAACCTGAGATAGCTTCCTGTCAATCCCACCTCACCACCTTTCCTGATTTGCTCCCCCCTACCCATTCTCTGGTCTTCACTACAGAATCTAGAGTAAATATCCTTAACTAATAACCTGTTGACAGTATTACATGACATCGGAGTGGCCATTACCTGTTTCCCTTCCTGGCTGTGACAGTTTGAGGCAAGGATCACACACATTTGTATTGTTATAATTTGAATCTTAAATGCTCCACTACTACCACCAAAAATTTGTAAAGGGCTGTTTTCCAGCTATGTTATTTAGGGTGACCGGATCCCAAGGGCTCTAACCTTGTCAGTGAATTAATACATCAATGGATTTGTAATTTCATGGAGGTGTTAAAAATAATGCGGGGGGGGGGGGGGGGGGCTAAGCCGGAAGTCATGGCGTGGGAGTATGCGTGTGCAATCCATAAGGGTATCTCATCCCCTTCCTACCTGGCCTTGTATTCATTCATCCATCTCCCTACCCTCTTCTTTTCAACCTCCATGATGTAAGCAGCTTGCCAAGATATTCTGCCTCCTCACAAGCTTTTAGCAGTAGGGACAAAGTGACCATGGACTGAACCCATAAGCCAAACTAGATCTCTTGTGTTAAAAGTTGATTCTGCTCAGGTATTTTGTCACTATCATTTCTGCAGTCCCCAATGAAGGTTTGTTGGCTAAGTGGAAAACTGAATCAGTGAGTGAGTGAATGGCATGTAAATCCTGCCATTAATTATGGCCCAAGAAGGGTGTCATGGAGGTCAATGTGCTGTGCATGACATACAGAATCAGTAAAGAGGACAATAGGTCCACCCAGTTGCTTCCCCAGTTAAAAATGAGGAGGAAAGCCTTTCGGAGCACTAGCAAAGCTCCAGAGAGGGTATTTCTTTCTGAGCTACAGAGCAGCCCAAGGGAAACACATCCACTGCTGAACAAAGTGTCCCCAGGATCCAGTTTTAAGGATGCTTTGCCATGTGCTCAGGGCCGATACTCAACAGAGGGTGGTACTTTTACACATTGCCTCCATGGGGCATTTCACAGCAATGGGGAACTTCGAGTTTCTACTATGGGGAGGGGTAGAGCTGTGGACTAAGCCCACCCTTCAGCCAGAGCCATCACTCTCCTTCGTGAAGTTCTTTAGGTGATCACACCTGGAACAGGGTCTGCTTATTAGAAGAAGGCAGAATTCTTTGAAACCTACTGGGTAGCTCAGAGGAGGTTCCAGGTCTGAGGCAATGCTGTTTTCCAGCCCAGAACCTAATTCTCCCACTTCCTTCTGCCTGTCTGATTGTGGGTATCATCTGTTTCTTCTGTGACATAGAAAAAGTAATGGAGCTGCCTTCTAGGATTGGTATGAGGATTAACTATGCCTGTCAAGGGCTTAAAACACCCCACAGCATGGGCTCAGAAAGCACAGGCTACTGAGATCATTAATCGGCTGTGATGATTAAGGCAGCTGACTCTGGCTCTTGACCATGAGCCCCTAATCCGTGGAAAGGGATGTAAGGGGGCATGTCTTGAAGAACATGACATGGTACAGATGAAGATGTGCTAGGGGTAGTATCCAGAGCCCAGATCCAGCCAGGATACAGCCATGAAAGCAGAAGGACTCCAGGCAGCCTCCACACTTACACTTGGGTGTATGGTCCTCACATACCACAGATGACCGAGAACGACTCCCATGCAGGCAGCCCAGTGGTCTCACCTGCTCCAAACAGCAGTGATGGGACAAACAGCACCTAAGACCAAGGAAACCTTTTATTGCACAAGGTTGCTTCACAAAACCCCTTCCATGAAGTCTTCTTTCTCCATGCTGTGTGAGGTACTAAGACTTGCCAAGGACTCTTTTCCAGAGTAAGGCTGACTACTGCACACGTCAAAGGCTGTTTAGGTTGTGTACAGTGCCAAGAGGCTGCCTCCAGCATAGCATCAACCCCACTGTGTATACTTGGATTTCTACATTTTCTTTGATTTTTCATTATGACTCTTGATAGCAAATACACTCATCCTTGCACCTTTCCAGCAGATGGGAGTGAAGGAAGGGAGCCTCTTTAACTTACACAAATCTTCCATGTCAGTACAGTGACTCTACTTCATCCATCCTTCTATTAATAGAATATTTAGCTTCACACCCATAGGTCACCCCTTTAACCTTCAACCTGAAAGAACGTGGGAGCCATGAGGACCTTCATCCAGCACAGGGCCTAGCATAAAGTAGGGCCCCAGCAAACACAAGTGAATGAGTCAGTCCTGTGTTCAGATGCACCTCTCTGGCCTGACAAATCAGGATCTCCCTGGCCAGATGCTATCCTTAGAACACTTGTGAAGGCAGCAGTCAACAGAGGTCTACAATTATTCCATAGTGCTCCATTTTTAGCTATCCACAGACCTTTAAAACCCACTGGACAGCTAAGGGGGAAGTTCTAGGTCTAAGACAACTCTCCCACTTCCTTCTGCCTTTCTGATTGTGGGCATAGGTTGTTTCTTCTGTGAAGTAGAAGTAATAGAGATGCCTCCTAGGATTTGTGTGAGGATTGACTGTGCCTCTCAAGCACTCCCTCCTGGAGACCACAGCCCAACCAAGGGTGACCATACTTGTAACCTGTTCTTACTCACACAGCAGGTTTACCAATTTTGTTGCCAGGCCAGAAGAATAATCCTTCCTCACACACTCACCCAGTAGCTGAGGTCAATGTCTGCGCCATTTGCAGCTGCCCACTCCAGGGGAGCCATGCTGTCTTACATGAGTATTTCCCATGGTTACAGGGATGGGGTGGGAAATGAGCACAATAGTTGCTATCTAAAGTCAGTATCATTGGGAATCATAAGCAATCCACATATTCATGCAAGTCACCTACTCATGACTTACAGAATACATGGTAGTGAGATTATGTTCTTGCAGAACGTGACACCAGTGTGACAAACTGCCATTCAGAGTTTCCATCTATAGCTTTCAGTTTTAATTTCTTCCTGCAGATGTCAGAAAGCCATACCAACTTATTGTCCCAACCATTCACATTACATATTTTGATAAAATATGGTCAGTGATCAGTAGGCACCTCCAAAATTGCCTCAATGGTTCTCCATGAGAATTAATAGGACAAAGAGGCTGCTGTTGATGTCTCTGTCTTCATTATTGTACTAAAGAGTTCTGTGAACGCTCGAATCTTGACATTATTCAAGCTCTCCCATTCATGGAGGACAGAGGTCATGTAGTGGAACCTCATTATATAAACACACCCTTGATCCCACTGCAACTTTAACTGCTAGAACTAAAATTTCAGTAGTGTCATCTGGCGGGAGGTTCTTTTTGGAGTTGAGGTCCTTCACTGACAGCCTGAATGTTCAGGAGAAAAAGAGTAAAGCACTAAGATGGGAGTGGCTGGGTAGATGGGTGGATGGGAGAGCAATCTAATTATCAGTCTTCCAGATCCTATCAGCTGTTCTCTTAGAATATTCTTTCAACTCAGGGTGAATCCCATGTAATTACCTATTTTGTCTATGTGCTTTTGTCTAATTGCCCATCTCTTTCACTGGGCAATCTTCTATTTGACACAAAAGGATTTTTTTATTCCTATTTTAATCATTTTTATGTCTCTACTACCTTGCTGGATGCCAGGCACACAGCAAACCCCCAGAGATGTGGGCTGAATGTGTATGTAAGTGAAAGAATGTGTATATGAAGAAAAGGATATTCCCCCATAAGTGATGGTTATAAAATTTAGCAAAAACACTTCCAAATTTTTAAGAAGATAGCTCACAATTTGCCTTTTTCTGAGTTCACCCAATGCAGATCCCTATTCTCTATGTGGACTGTTGCACAAGAGGTCAGTCTAGAGTTATCTAAAGTGTGTTAGCAAGCGAGTCCTTCTAGGAGGCAGGGTAGTCTGTGGTAGTGAAACATCAAGAGATCTGGCTCAGAGGGGTGAAACCACAAGAAAACACATACCATGAACTAACCTGGGCCTACAGGGTCTCAGAGAGACTGAGCTGACAATGGGGGACTGATCTAGGCACTCTGCATATATGTTACAGTTGTGTAGCTTGGTGTTCTTATGGGACTCCTAACAGTGAGAGCAGGAACTGTCTATGAATTTTTTAACTGGCTTTTGGGACCCTACTCCTCATACTGGGCCACCTTGCCCAGACTTAATACAGGGGAAGGTGCTTAGTCTTATTGATATGCCATGTTTTGTTGATATCCATGGGAGACCTGCCTTTTCTTGAAAAGAAAGTGGGGAGGAGTAGATTGGAGGAGGGGGGGACAGAGGAAGGGTGGGGAGAGGGACTGGGAGAAGAGAAGGGAGATGAAACTGTGGCTGGGATGTAAAATAAATAAACAACATTAAAGAGAGATCTAGCTCAGTTTGACTTTTCCCTTCCCTAGATGAATGGCTAACCTCAGCTGCTCATCAGGAAAGTGGGTCTGCAATGTTACCATGACACTCTGTGTGAAAACAGATGTCCAGAGCCAGCTCTATGGGAAACTTGAAGGAAAGCCTAATGCAGATGAGAGCCCCTACAGATGCTAGCAACATCATTGCCATTTGTGGACCACCCTTCCCCATCCATACCTGTCCAGGGTATCCCTTGGCTCGCCTTTTCCTTCTCTTCCACAGTAGCAGCCATAAGATTCAAATTCCTCTGGGCAGTGGGATGTTAGACAGAAGAGCATCTCTCCAAGCTGCAGCAGGGCCTGCATGCTATCCCCATCACCCGGATGCAGGAAGGCCAATCTGTCACAGGCTAGTTAAGAACACAGACTTTCAGGAGAGCGAGGGCAGAGTTCCAAAGAGGAGCAGAGTTCCAATTGTATGAGAACTATTTTAGGGGGATCCTGTATCCCCACTCTTCTGTGCCTTGTTCTCTTCATTTCAAGTCTTCTTCAGTTTGGCTTCTGAAGCGCTATTGAATTCCTTATTAATTCTCTATAAAGAACGGGACTTGTCAGGACTGAAGATACTCTGTGGGCCACATCCTATTTAGAAGAGCCTAGAAGCCTGCAAGGTCTGAGCTGTCCTCTTAGGCTTTTGGGACATACCACATTAGCCAACCTGGTGGCCTTGCCTTTCTGGCTTTTCTCACTCTGCCTCTGTCTTTCTGTCTCTCCTCATACCCTTCTTCATCTGCCTACAACTTTCTAATGAATTCTCCACTGCTCTTCACTGGACACCATAGGAGGCTTGCCCAGATGTATCCTACTGGCTGGGGCTCTTCCCAGGTGCAGGTCCTTTGGGAAGGCATCCAAGGGAGGAGAGAAGGGATGATCATTAGTACCCAAGTGCTTCATCTTTCTACTTAGTCACCCATATGCAACATGGATTGCAACCAATCTCCAGGCTTCTAGGCCAGTAGAAGCAAAGGGATGAGAGGACAGAGGCAGGGGCCAGAAAACCCTGTTTACTGCCCAGACTCAGCCTCATAGCAGCTGAGTGGCAAAGGTAAGTTTTGAACCCTTGTGCCTCAAAGAGCTTGTCTAGTAAAGGGGAGTGGTGCCTTCTAGTTGCACCAGCAGGAAAGGTCACAGTCTATAAGGCACCCTAAAAGGCTTTGTTAGCAGCTAGATAGAACATTCCAAGAGCAGGGAGGCCAGATCCTCCTGGATGCTAGCTCTCACCTACCTTTTCCATTTGTCTCCTGAGAACCATTGTCAATGGATGATACTTCCAACCTCAATGTTTTCATGCCAGCAGGGGCACGGGTTGCACCTTCAGCAATGGCAACAATCTCTGCAGATCCTGAAAATACACCACTTATATGGAATGGTTTAGAGTTAGTCACTCAGACATTTGCAGATGGACACGTGGTCAAGGTCAAATGCATGCAGAGACTCAGAACACAGATATATAAGGAGAGTGCACCTCACATTGTATTTGCAGACACAGAGGCAGATTTTTAGAAACTCATGAATTCTGTATGAATATCTCTGAGTTTTCCAGACATAATACTTCAAGGAGCCTGAGCTAGACCACCTGCATGTCAGCTAATGGATGAGAACTGTAGTGATCTTTCAGGCCTGAGATTATATTATGCTTACAATTGCACACCTGCTACAGGATCCATCTAGATGTTCACAAGCATGTAAAGAGGCAAAGAGACCGGTGGGGAAAGTAGGGTGCCACATGACAAGAGCAACAGGGACTTAAGTCTTTGAAACCTTGATGTTCTTGTCCAAATACTGCAGCTGCCTCTCATCATATTCAAATAGTGTGAAAGTCCTTCCTACAGCTTTCCAGGCTGCCTGATTGCATCCTTTGTCCAGTAAAGCTGTTGGGGCAAAGTGTGGTGGTTTGAATGAGAGTGGCCCCCACAGGCTCATGTTTGAATACTTGGAACTATTTGGGGAGGATTAGAAGGTGTGGCTTTAAGAGGAGCTGTGTCACTGGGGGGCAGGCTTTGCTGTATCAAAAGATTGGCACCATTCCCAGTTAGCTCTGTTTCCTGCTTGCTGTTTGAACTGTGAGCTCTCAGCTGATGCTCCAGCTGCCTATCCCCTGCTACTTCTTCTCTGCCATCACGGACTCTAGCCCTCTGAAATAGTAAGCCCCAAATAAACTATTCCTTCTATAAGTTTTCTTGGTTATGGTGTTGCATCACAGCAATAGATAACTAACTAATACCTGAGGCTGCTAGGAAATACCTTAAACATTCAAAGTATCTGTTTTTTACATAATGGAATGATAAGTAATTTTAAATGGGAAACTAAATGTAATTTCACAATCACGTCTTTACCCGAGAACTTCTCATTGCTTCCCTCCAATGTGTCTTTTAATTCTACATGTGTACTTTATAGAGGAATATAGAGACATGATGTGTTCAATTCTTTCTTCTGTTTGGGACTTGGTCTGAGGCTCATTTGGAGTGCATTGGTTTCACATTCCTACCTATGGCAAGGTAAGGAGAGCCAAATGTGCTTACCTGGAGTTGACATGGTCCTAGCAGCTTCCACACCTTGAAGATCTCCGACAGAGTCTGCCCCTGTGAGAAGACAGACAGAATGAGTGTCAACTGATGTGCTTTGTCTTCAGAGGCATAGCGCTAGGCCCAGACTGACCTGACCCTCCTCTCACTCTGAGATTTCCTAAGGCAGCTGATGCTATCAGGGTAACTAAGGGGACCAATGGGAGCCTCCAAACATGCTTGTTGGCAAATGCAGCAGCAGACTGCAAGGCAGGGGAACTTTTAGAAATGTAGTGAGATTGTGGATTCTGCAGAATTTGGAAGGGAAAATATTGAAAGAACAAAATAGTATGTGTTTAAACAGAGCAGCAGGAAGTCCAGGGGAGTGGAATTGCATGGTGTTCGAGGAGAGTAGTTAAGCCATGGGTTTTTGTGAGGTGAGTCCTTCTTAATTCTTATAAAGCTCCTACTATGTTCCAAATGATATAACAGTAAGAGTTTTGTTCTTCTGACTCACTTAATGGCGGCTCACAGGTCAGGGATGTCCTGCTCATCCACTCACAGAGATGAGAAAACAGACATACAGGAGAGTTAAGACACTCCTCAAAAGTTATGACATTAGGTAGGGGTAGGATGCAAAGCCAAGCCAGGTTGAGACTCAGGCACCATGCTAGGTCCACATTTCATTTCCCACTGTACTGTGAAGAGGAGAAATGGTGACTAAACCAGTCTCTGGAAAGGGGAGCACTAGCTTCAACTTAACGTACTCGTGGGTCAAGACAAGGTAGTGTTGTATAAAACTCAGGCTTTGAAGCCGACTGATGTGAACACAGTTGCCACATCAAAGGAACATCTGGACTATCCTCGGCTGCAGGCTGCCTGTGCTTTTCAAAGCAAAACCTACCAGCTCAGACCCAAGGAGTTCTGAACTGACACATCCTGGGTGAGTGACCCCACCCTCAGAGCTTCTCTTTCATGGGATAATAACAGGACTCCTGGGACAAGGGGGAATCTAGACTGTGTGTCTAATGCCTGCACACTGGAGACCTTAAATGATGGTGCTGCCCATCAATCAGGAGCCACTTACTTAACCAGCAAATAATTACTGTCAGTTGCTTACAGTCATTAATAAGGAAATTGATACTAATCACCATGAGCATGTCTGGTTAAGTCAGGTTCACCAACTGAACTTTGGCCTAGACTAGTTTTAGGTTTGATGGTCATGCTTGCATTGGATTCAGAGCAGAGGTCAGGTGACCATGTTTTTCTAGCTGAGTGACAGAAAATTTCAGACTCCTGCACCTCAGTGTCCTGCATATTCTGTAAATGGGCACCGCACTTCCCCTGGGGCCCCGTCCCATACTAGCCACTGGAAAAGAGCACTTGAATTTAGGCAGAATCTCCATTCTGCCTAGCACGGTCCTCTCGAATGTTCCTTCTGCTTACTTGTCCTGGAGAGTGTTGTCGGTCTGTCTGCTCTCATCTCACCAGCCACTGTGGAAAGAAGACAGCACTGTATTATGGGTCAGACTAGGCACCTGAGCCCAGCCCATGGTCGGGGAAACAGACTGGAGTAAGAATAGAGGAACAGGGAAATAGCAGGTTCTTGGAAGGAGGACTCTGTAGAGTGCCTACACTGAGAGTAAGGCATGTATTTATTATGCCTACTAAATTTGGGTTTCAGATGAGCAAAGCATAAATTCCTGGCACACATATATCCCAAGCAAGACTTGGAGGGCTCATGGAAACATATGTATTGTTCATCCAGGCAAGCCTGCACCATCATGCCTCTGATCCTCCAGAGGTGAAGACAAAGGGGCTAGAGAAAGCTGAGGGAGTAGAAAAGGGTACCCGGCTCAGGAAGGACCAAGGCCTCTGACATTACTCAGCTCCATGATAAAGCAGACAGGGAACATCTTGGATGATGATGATGATGTCATCAAACCAATATGGATTGGCACGAAGGAGACAAGGGTAGTTGGATCATCAGTTCCCTTATGCTTACCTTCTCCTGAGAGGGCTATCTGACTGGTATCTGTGGGCTTCTCAGGAACCCCTGGGAAAAGAGAGCCTCCAACAGCAATGACACCCCAATACACTGTCAAAATAAAACCTCAGGGGCTCTAAGATGAGCAGGCTGAGTACTACAGGGCCAAAGAAGGCAGGATCTATGAAAGGTGTCACCAGGGAAGAGTTCTCCATTCTAGCTGAGGCTTCCTTGGCTCTCTTACTCCTCCAGGAGCATAGGATGCCCAGCACTGCCAACTCGGGAAGAATTACAACCACTGAGGGGTGGAGGCAGAGGGCTACCTGAGACACAAGGTGAAGGTAGGAAGGGTGTATGGACCCAGGAGCCCCGAGGTAAAAAGACCCTTGCTAAGGCAAAGCACAAAGATCAGAAACACTAAGAGTATTGAGTATAGAAGATGCACAGAGATACAAAAATGTACACACATCCTTATGCACACCCCCGCAGTCATACAAGTGCACCCACATACCCATGCATACATTTACACTCACACCTATTCATGCACCATGTACAGCCATGTTCACATGCATGAAATATCTTCATACCTATGCACACTCCCACACAACCCACACACATCTACACCAACACCAACACACACACACACACACACACACACACACACACACACACACACACACTTCAGCTTTCTCTTTAACAAAATTACACAATTGATTTTAGGAAGGAAACCTAAGCCCAAGGAAAGGATAGATGAGATTCCAAAGTGACATGGGATCCATCCCAGGTGCCTAAAGGTATTGGTAATGAGAGAGCATAAAAATTCTGATAAACAAGGAATGGCAGTCATAAACTTGACTCTTATTTTTTTTCCCTAAGACCTACATTTTAGAGTAAGAATTATGACTTATTAAGAGTCCCCCCCAAAGACTCACAGGATAAACAACCTCTTCTCCTGAAAGAGTCACCTCAGTCAGGCTGTGCCTTCTGCTCAGGCTCTGGGGAGGCAGGGAGGAAATGGACGGGGAGAGGAAGTATGGTCCATAGCAGGGAGGCTTCAGTAGCCAGGCACACACAGAGTGGGAAACTTTATTTACCCAAGCTTGAGATGCTGCCCAAGTCCCATTGTGTACCAGGCCTCTGACTACACAGAGAGAAAGAACTTGGGATCTATACCCTCAGTGTATTAAATTCACATTCACCCACTAGCAGGGGTAGAGTTGGCACTAGGACCTTTTGATACTGGATATTTGCATTGCTCTCCTAGCAAAGGGAGACAGAGTCAATGTCAATAGTGGTGTCAGTTTCTGTGAGCCAGGCCACTGGCAGAGATGCCTGTGCCAGCTGCTACCATCATAGATCCTGTATAGTCCAGAAAGAATCAGCTCTGTTGGGAACTTTACCTCTAGGTAGCTCAGTCACTGGGGCTTTGCTGCTAGTGGTCTCTGCAAGGAAACACATGGGGAAGCAGATACAGCAGTTGGCTGGGAAATTGACAGACACCCAGCCACACCCAGTCCCACCTCAGCTTCTGCCCTCTGCTCAGCCCAACTGTAGGGATCAGTCCCGGTTGTCCCACCTGGAGTTTGAGCCAGGCAGAAGGAAGCATCCAGAAAATTCAGGGAAGAGTTGATGCCAGACTGAGCCAAGCACTCAACAGCAACCTTGTCACAGGTACACAGTAGGCGCTCACAAAGATCCTCAGATTCTGTGCATGCAGCAAGATAGAAAGATCAAACTTGGAATCCCAAGAGGTAATGGAGGCTCCAACACAGAGCTCCTGATCTGCCCTGTCTAAACTTGCTCCTCCTGCCATTTTCTGATGATGGTGTCACCTCTTTGGTTTAGTGGAAGCAACTTGGGAGTCCTAAGCACACTATGTGTTTCACATGCCCAACCCACCAGGCCGTTGTACTAGTTCCACTCGTATCCATTTTGAGGGCTGCCCATATCCTTACACACTCTCTCTCACCATTCCCTGCCCACTCAAGTCAGCGGCCCTCACACTAGTCTTTCAATTTCTGGCCAGAATAGGTCAAGGCCTAGGGTAAGATGAGGAGAGTAACTCAGTGGTAGAGAGCACTTATCTAGCACATAAGAGGCCCTGGGTTCCATCCTTAGAGATACAAAATATAAAACTAAAACACCTTAATCGAAGCATGTCTATTGGTTCAGACCCCTCACTGACTTCCCAGAGTCACCTAGGAAGTGTTCTGTGATCATCCCTGCCCACCACCTCCATTTCTCCTTGGGTGTCGTCTTTGTCCACACACTTCTTCCCACTCCTTTCTGCTCCCCATTCCACATCGGACACCTCCAGTCTGTCTGTGTTCTGCTCAGTCACTCTTCTCCCACACAGCCATTAGGACTGTTTTACTACTTCTGTCTTTGCTCAAGGAAGTTTTGAATGCCCTTCCTGTTTAAATAGAGTGTCACCCAGCCCACCCTGTACCATCTCCCTGACCTTGTTTCCTCCACAACTTCTGTCACCGTCTGAAATATTTGCAATGTTTGACTGCCATGGTTTGAGTGAGAAATGACTCCCACAAGCTCATGTGTTTGATCGCTTGGTCCCTGGCTGACAGCATTGTTTTGGGAGACAGTGATACATTTAGAAGGTGGAGCCTTGCTCGAGGAAGTGGATCACTAGGTGGAAGGTCACTGAGGGTCTGTTGGGGACAGCCATCCTCCAGGTGTGGCATGGATGTTTCCATCTTGAAATTAGAGCAACCGTGATAATCCACACAACACCTTCACATGATTAGGCTCATCAAATTCTCCCAGAGAGAGAAGGAAGGGTTCATGATGCTCATGAGGTGTTACAAGAGAATACTCAAGAGATTCTCCAGAAGGCCAGTTGTTACAAGATACCCTGCCTCTGCCCACAAGGATACAGAAGCAGTTAGGAGTTGCTGGATGAAAGAGATATTTTCAGTGGGGTACCAGTAACTGAACCATGTACCTAAAACCCCAATTAAACTAAGTGGTTCACCAACTGGACTTGAATGGAATTATTCTTGGGTCTGTTGTCAGTGCCTTTCAGGGGTGAACAGATGTTTGTCCACCACTGTCCCCCCCTCCCCAATTAATGCAATATGCTAAAAGCTTGAATGCTCTGCTTTCAGACTGATGTCATACAACTAACTGCTTTGTTCTCCTGAGGCCCCAGCAAAGAGCTTCTTCCACTACAATGCCTTCCTCACCATCATGGACTATATTATACTCTGACTCACCAGCCAACTTAAACCTTTCTAAACTGTTCCTATCAGATACTCTATCAAGGGCACAAGAAAAGTAACTAATGCACTGACCATCCAGAGAACAGTCCAGAAGGTCAGGAGACCCCCCCCCTTCACCCTCATACACATATGGATGCAACTGTCTCACATGGGGAGATAGATACTCAGGATCTGTTTGCTAAGTGCATGGATGAATGCCCTTTTCCATGTCCACTGGCTTCTCCCCCGCTGCTTCCTCAGTGCCTCCCTCTAGCTTCTGCTAATGCTCCAGGCTCTACCAGGCTTAGTACCTGGACTTAGGAAAGCCTGGGGCCTTGGTTCAAAGCCTGGCTCTGCAGCTGAGTACCTCTGTGACTTCAGCTAGGTTGTTTAATCTCTCAGAACTTTCTTACTCTTGTCTGAAAACTGAGAACAGTGGAGCCTATCTAACAGGTTGATGGGACAGAAGGTCAGAGTTACTACGCATGAAGACCAAGGCTCAATCTAGCACCTCACCATGCTATACTCTCTCGTCCCTCTATGCCTTTGCCTATCCAACTTCTTCCAGGACCACCCAGACATGTGAAATAATATTCCTAGTTATACTATTCCCATGGCAAACAAGGTGCTTACACAGGAACATTAGCTATCCACCTGCCACTTACAAAGAGCAGCCACCCCCAGCTTGGCCACTCATCTCTACTTCTATCTCTGCACATGACAATGAGTTCTTACTATACACCAGTCACTGGAGTAACCATTTCTCCAGCAGGCCTAATTTAATTTCCATAACATCTCTTTGAAGGAGGTTTTCTCCTCCACATTCTGTGGTTAGGAAGTTAAGGAATTTTTCCACTCTAACATAGTGTATAAATAGCAAACTATTTGCCACTTACAAGCTTCTACAGTCACCACAAGTATAAATAAATGATAAAGGAAATGATATTCCAATAAACCATTGCTTCAGTCATAAAAAATAACCATTTCACATGAACTATATGTGAATCACAAACACATCAATCAACTAAGTACCAACCATGTCACTGCTGATGGTGTTAACAGTGTTGGTGGATCCCACAAGGACCACAAGGGTCATTTCATGCCTCTGCTCAAGGAGGCCTAAAAATGCTCACCACATGTGATCTGTTTGTTGATGCAATCCACATCTGCACTGAGCTTGGCAGGGTCCTGGAGACAGTCCATCTCAACAGCCTCCTCATAGCACCTACGATGCTGGAAGCAGCAGCTAAGGCAGGCCAGGCAGGATCAAGGGAGATCATGGTTAGGATAGAGACAAGCAGGGAGCCTAAGATCATCTTGGTGTCTAGATGATACCTGGTAGTGATTTGTTTCAATGCTCATCAGGTGCGTGTGTGCGAGCACACATACACACGCACACACACACCATGCCACCTGCTATCCTATATGCTTCAGAAGGAAGTTTACATCAGTCTTGCCCAACATGCCAGCTTCTGGGCCAGCTACATGGCCCTGGATCTCAGCTGGAGGACATGGTATGAAAATGGCTCAGGGGAGGTAAAGATGGGCTTGTACTGGACCTTGACTGGGCATTGTCTTTGGATGCTGCTTCTGCTGTGGACACCACATTCTACATCTATGTGAGTCAGTGTTAATAGCAGCAATTGTCTCTCTCCTCCTGCTTGCGTAGCTTCACACAGGATCTGGCTTCTCTAAGGAAACTTCATTTGCTGGAAGTGTCAAGGGCAACTCTATTGCTTGCTTAAAATAACCAATGATGACAAAGCCAAGGTCATTTTGTAGAGTAATTTTATACCCCTGAATAAGGAAACCAACACTGGAAGGCAGGTATGGTAGTGCCTATCCCTGCACTAGAGAGGCAAGAAGATCACAAGTGCAAGACCAGGCATGGCTATATAAGAAACCCTGCTGCAAGAAAGAGGAGGAGGATAAGGGAGAAAAGAGGAATAGGAGGAAGAAAAGAAGAAAAAAGGGATATGATGATGTTGATGATGATGAGGAGGAGATGGCAGTATTTAACCTTCAAATGACCAGAGTTAAGGTGAGAGAGACCCCAGCAGCTATTCAGAAAACAGAAAGAGGCAGGTCATTAGTCAGTGAGTCACACAGCCTTTTAGTTTTTTGTATGTGGGTCTCTGTGTGAGATTCACAAGCTTCTTACAGCACAGGTGGCTTCTAAATCGCAGGGTGACACTGTCACTAGAAGGTTAGTGGGCTCTTACAATGTAGATAGGGTCATAGAGAACATTGCAACAAAGAAAACACGGGGAAGTAAGATGCCCTTGGGAATATAAATATTCTGCCTAAGGAAGATTCCTTTGATTTAAGAAAACATCAACATCATCATATCCCTTTTTTCTTCTTCTCTTCCTCCTATTCCTCTTTTCTCCCTTATCCTCCTCCTCTTTCTTGCATTTCTTAAATGTTCTATTTCAATAAACAACAGCAGATATTTGGGGAGTTTAGTGTGCAAGTTCAAGGAGGAAACAATCTATCTTCCAGGATATTTAGAAACACCCACTTTATTGACCAAAACGTACAAAGTAACTGAAATTAGATTCAGCCCACCATCCCACTAGTGTGAGGACACAGGTTCTTTGATAATTCTTTCTGTGTAGGAGACAGTGATGAATGACTCCTTTATTTATTCTATTCCCAGGTTTCTTGGGTGTTCAAAGAATGAGAGAAAATAGGCATGGGGGACTTGACGGGAAATTGTGTTCCCAGGAATGGCCCCGGCCTCACATGCCCTGCAGAACCAGCCCTTTCCTATCTCTGTGTTGACTATCTGATCCTGATCCCTAAAATAAAAAAACTAGCCTTGTGGTTCAAAGGCAACTTGTATCTTCTCCTGCAGGTTTGACAGTGGGGATAATTAGTTGTTTAATTGCAAAACTACTATTCTTTGTCAACCAACCATGTATTCTTCTCAATTCATCTGTTTTTAAGCTCTGAAAAGGAATTGGAGGCTGATCACCTCCTCATTCAGTGGGGTCACTAGTACTGGGAGCACAAAGAAAGGACATGGTGCATTCTGTCTTTAGAGGACAATGAGTGGAGTTGAGAGACAGACGCTATGCTCACATTTGTCTGTGTAACACGTGTAAGAAAGAGAAGCTCAGAGGTTTGGAGAGCAAAGAACGAATGCAACTGAGAGGATGTCCTTCAAGGATAAATGCCAGGACAGGTAGGTATGAGCTGCCTAATATGGGAATGCCAGAGATGCCTTCCTACCTTCTTTGAGGTCACATAGAAGAAAGAATGAACATACCTCATGGCATTGGGTTTGGGGCACAGGATAATGTCAGTGGAATAGGATATTAATCGTGGAGCAGAGATCCAGGTTCAGTTTTCTATGTCTGGGTGCTTTCTGTTGCTGATGCTGTTGCTATGGTTACAGCCACTGTTACTACTGTGCTAGCCCTGTTCCTCCTGTGTTATGGATACTATTACTCTGGTATTATTACTGTCAGTATTGATACTACTGCAGTTACCGTGCTATAGCCATTGCTGCTACCATCCCCACTGTTACTACTTGTCTGAGCCCAGTCTCGTTTCCATGGTTACTGGTACTCTTGAGCTTCACAACCAGGTACATTTGCAATGCCTTCAGCTTATAGTTAAGTAACATCAATAAGGAGCAGAGAACAGGAATTGCTGAGTCATAGGTAAGAGTCCTTGAATTTGAACACATAGCAACAGATTTCCCAAATCATTCCATTGGCCCTCCTATTTCCATATCTCTTGACCACACTCTTGGTTAAGCTTGCTTAATGTTTTTAGGTTTTAAATGTCATTGCCAATCCTGGTACTTTGCTGCAGTGTGCACTTCCCTTGTCTGTAGGGATGGAGCACATCTTCACCAGCCATGTCCATTTTCTTGTGTTCCACACTAGGCAGGAGTAGTGTTATGGTTATCTTAACCCATAACTTGTGGGTTGTTATTGTTTGTGTTTATTGAAGGTTGAATAGGAACCTCTGTAATTGCTTTTGGTTTAGTAGGCAGAATAGCACTGAATAAAGCTGGGCTCCACCTACACATATCCTGAGTTGATAGAACTGGGTTGGACCCCAAGAATCTGTATTATAACAAGGACCTTAGTAGTTTTCATGCAGGGAACCCCATCTTGGAGCAAGCCTGCACTATAGTTTTATCATGACAGAGCCTCATGGTAACCACGAGCAACAACATCACTATTTACACTGTTCTGTGAAGAGGTGGATGCCAGTTTCCTTCCAGTAGGTAATGGAATTTGATTTCTCCTAAGCCTCTCCTTGCAGGTCATTGCCTTTATTTGTTCCATCCAAGGTGTCTCTAGGCTGCAGTGAGCTCACCTGTGGCTCTTACTCACCTGTCAGACTCATCCACAGGTAGCCCTTCCATCTCAAACCTGCAGGCACAGCCATAGTCTTCAAAGTCCCGGGGGCAGAGGCCGGTCACACACCTCATACTGTTCACAAACTGCAGCAGCAGAGGGAAGTTGGTGAAGACAGCCTGCAGCCAGGTGAAGTGGGAGCCTAGGCACTCTGTAGGTGGGGAAAGCAGGTCCTGGTGGGCACTGGGAACCCAAGTGCAGGAGGAGCTCTGTCCACTGGCTTTCCTGCACCCCTGGTTGATGGGATGTCGTGAGCACAGTCACTGTCTGCTGGGCAGTCAGTCAAAAGCAGGGGGACAGCCCCCGCCATGTTGGTTACACCCACCTGACAGATGCTGGCCTCTTCCTTTTTAACAAAACTGGAAACTTCTCTGGAAGGCAAGCCTGCTCCTTAGGTTTCTGAATGAATTTCGCTATTATTCTCAGCTGGTGAATATAACTCTATATTTCCATGCCAGTGACTACTGGGCTCTGAGGACATCCCCCAGATCTGGCTGGAAAAGACTTAAGAGAGAGTTTGTCAAAGACTTCTAGAAAATATTTGTTTCCTAATACAGAAATAACCACGTAAGAAGGCCCATTTTGGGCTGGGGAGATGGCCCAGCTTTTAAAGTGTCTGCACCCTCATAATCCACATAAATGTCAGGTGGGTGTGGCAGTTCCCGGTGATTCCAGCCTCGGAAGGCAGAACCCACAGGTCCCTAGAGCAAACTCACTAGAGAGATTGGCCCTACGGGTGAGCTGTGGGTTTAAGTAAGTTCCCCTGAGTCAAAGACCAAGACAGGGAGCAATCGAGGAAGAACTCAGACATCTGACAATGGGCCTCCACAGATATATGTACACACGCGCTCCAAACACAGGTACACACCCCAGTGCTTACCAACATGTACACATGTGCACGTTGCATGCACACATAAGAAAAGAACATCCTTTCGGGCTACACTTTTCTTCTTCCTTGAATGTGGATGTGCTGGATGGAACTGCAGCAGCTGCACTGTAACCATGAGGCCCCTAGCCTAAAGCTGAAAAGCCAGTACGTCCAGGGAGGGCAGCAACAGAGCAAGACAGAACAGACCTGCAGGACTCTGCTACTTGTACACAGCTACTGCACCCGTCCTGGCCCCCTTAGACTGTGTGCTGTGTGAGATACATATATCTAAAGCACGCCTTTATGACCTGTGGAATTATTGGTTTGCTGACCGAATCTCCAGTGGCATGGGGATGGCACTTATAAATTATAAGCCAGTTAGAAAAGAATGGCATGTCCACACACAGTAGTTGAGCATCTCGTCTGCACCAGACACTGCACTAGATGTTTCCAGTCCCACAATAGTTCAGGTTGGCTGTGTGTGTGTGATACATTACAGAGTGGTTTTTAATGCTATGAGCTTCACAGAAATCCTGCCAGGGAGGCGCCAGTCTGTTGTTCCCACTTCACGGGGAGAGATACCCATGGTCAGAGACGTGCCCAAGGCAGCAGCTGATGATCTACCAGCAAGCACAGAGCATATAAACTGGTAAGAAAAACACTGCTTGTTTCTACTGTAAACCTTAAGCTTTGCCTCCTCGTCCTCAGCTGTTTTAGGTCTGTTCCAGGCTGAAGGAGGCGACTGTCACTCGAGTGCACAGGACTACAGAAGTGGAACTGATGGGACACAGGTGTGGTTTGCGAGCACCAGGCCCACTTGCCTGTTCTGGTTTTTCTTTACCTCATTTAAATTTTCCTTCCTTTCTCACATTATGTTTCCATGAGGTCTCACCAGTAAGCGAAGAATGATTCAATGTTGCTGGGAAACCTTTCTAAAGGTTGTGTGTATGTGTATGCTTACATGGATGTGCATTTTCATTTCACAGACCTCTAGGGTAGCCACATTGAGTCATAGGCACCATACCCAACCTCTTCTAACCCAACAGCAGGCTCTAGCATCTTTGCCTGGGCCAGTAACAGTATAGCATTATTTGATGGGCATTGTTCATATTTGATAGTAGCAACCCTTGTGGTGTCCCAATAGTTGTATACTTGATATGAAACACACATGGATTGTTTGACAATCTTTCAAATATTTAAGATTCACATGTACTTGCTAGTTGAGGAGAAAAAAACAAACCACATTGGTGTAAGGGACTAAATTCTAGGCATGAAGAATGTCTCCCTTCTAGCTTTGAAGTCTTGAACAACCCACTTAACTTCCATGGGCTCAGCATCCTCACTTATACACCGGGATACCATTCTCTTTCCAGAAATTCTGTAGTTAGGACATGGAAGTGAGGAAAATGAAGGCATATAATGACTCTCTGATGCACCTTAAACAGCATCATTTCCCTCTTAGGAGCCCAGATACATGCTGGCAGTTGGCTAAGGAGGCCAGAGAGATCAGAGACAGAGAACAAGACCCTAGTGCTTTCTTCCAGCTTCCTACACCCACTGCATCCTGACACTCAATGGATAAAAGCAATTTCATGTTGACGAATATTTGTTTAACCATGCAAAGATGTGTTGCATTTGTCTAACTATGTAAAGATGTGTTGCAATTGTTTAATTATGTAAAGGTGTGTTGCTGTTTTACCTTGTCTGCCTAAGCTTAATAATAAAAAGCTTAATAATAAAAAGCTTAATATCCAATAGCAAGGGAGGAAGTATAGGCAGGACTTCTGGGCAGGAAGAGTAAGTAGGAGGAGGAATTTAGGCTCGGGGAAGAAAGAAAAAGAGACACCCGGAAGATGCCAGGGGCTAGCTAACCAGACACAGAGGGAGCAGTAAAGTAGGACATACAGAATGAAAAAAAGGTAAAAAGCCCTGAAGCAAAATGTAGATGAATAGAAACAGATTACATTAAGTTAAAAGAGCTAGTGGGACAAGCCTAAGCTAAGACCAAGCATTCATAATTTATTAATATAAATTATATATAATTAAATAAAAATATATATAAATATAAATATAAAGTCTTCACGTTTTTATTCAGGGGCTGATTGGCAGCCCAAAGAAAAATCCAACTACAATTTCAGATTTCACTTACCAAAAATTTCAGCGACACTTTCCACATTTTGAAACACCCCATTGAAGAATGTAATATCTAAGTGGAAAAAAGACAAACATGAATTAAAGAATTAAACATGAATTAAATTGTCTCGTCCTCTATTTATCTTCCTACCTGGAGATGTCAAATCTTTTCTCTTTTTCTAAGAACAAATTTGACCTTAAGCTAGCTGTTTTGGAACATGGATTACCATGGAAACCAATACTGAGGAAATTTGAACAATATTCCTAGGCAACATTGTTCAGTTATTAAAGATGAAAACAGTGACTTCTGGATGAGATGATATAGCATATTTAAACTGAGAAGTGCTATGGAGGATAAATGCATGGCATCAAGTCATTGTGCCCATGGACATACTATTTTAGGGTGTCCAGTAGGGAAATGTGCTGTTATGAAAGTTATCACAGTGACAGGGACCCAATGTTCCCTTCCCCGCAGAACAAGCATTGGACAAGAACTCTGCAATGTGTCATCCATTTCTTTCCTACCAGGAAGCCTAGAGTGCATTTTAAAATTATTTTTCTTTTTTGAGATTATAATTACATAATTGCTCTCTTCCCTCTCCTCCTTCCTTGTTCTCTTTCAAATTCAAGGGCACTTTTTTCATTAATTGTCGCATACAAACATTGTGTTTTAACGCTAAGATTTAGCCCCCACATTAACCCTCAACATCAGCCCATTTACTTTCTTTCCTGGTTCCCTATTTCCACTGAAATCCGACTCAAATGAGAGACCACTAGAGCATGAAAAATTGGGGGAGAGGCTGGAGAGATGCTTTTGAGTACCATCCTTGTGACTGCCTGAAGATGCTGAAGCAGTTAGGATCCTAGGCTGTGTACAGAAAGGGGTGTTTTCTCTGCCAATAACCTAGACAACTTTTGACTTAGCTTCTGGGCAAAGAGCAAAGGATTCTTACTGATATTTTTTGACAGTCCTGGAGGCAATTCCTGAGGATTTGGAGTGTCCAGAGCATGGCCCCCTGGAAGTAAGTTAGAGACAGCAAAGTTAGCACAAACATTCCACTGCCCCTCCCTGGGCCGAGGATGAGAGGTGTCAATCAGGAAGAAAATGAGGATACTCTCAGATTCAATTCCACATAGGTTTTTATAATACAGGTGTTGCACTCAATCTCCTGGTAGCCCTTGACTAAGATTTGATGCCTTCTAATTTAGAGTCTAAAACCCTGGCTTACTAGGGGATATCAGAAAATAAAGGGGTGTCATGGATACCCCTGGTGTTTGCTAGTGGATTCCTACTGGTTGACCTTAATGGGAGCATTCTGACTGGGGACGATGAGACCTGGTAACTGGTTAATTGTCCTTATGTGAGAGGCTACAGTGTTATTTGGACTGACAGTTGTTTGTTCTTGAGATAAAGCACTAGCAGAAAGAAGTGGAGGTATGGAAAAGACCTCAGCTCCCAAGGAATTCATATTAAGATGAGGCTATTCCCTGACAACTAGTATCCAAATTTCTTCAATACAGAGTCAGAAAACATTTTGATCAAACTAATCTGATGTAGGACTGGCCTAGTTTTCACAAATTCTTCAGTTGATTTTGAAGACAATCACCCAAAAGCCTTGCCTCGAACTACCTAGAGGTATAACAGAAAGGAGTGGGCACCACCTTATCCATCCCAACATGGAAGAAACATGGATTAACCCGGTCCAGCAAGATGGAATGTCATTGGCCACAGACACATCCTCTGAATGCTCCTGCTCATTTCGCCTCAAAGATATAAAGCATGTGAGCTGCATGGTACTATTATGAGATTAAAAACGTGTGTGTGTGTGTGTGTGTGTGTGTGTGTGTGTGTGTGTGTGTGTGTGACCTGTATGGGGATGTGTGCAAGTGAGTGCAGGTGCCCATAGAACCCAGAGACATCAGATGCCCTGGAGCTGGAGTTACAGACAATTGTGAGCACAGATATAGATTTCGAGGACAGAGAACAGATCTCATGTCCTCTGCAAGAGCAGTGTATTCTCTTTCTCCCTATTTCAATATTTCTTATTCTTGGAAGATTTCATACACTTTTAACTGCTGAGCCACTCTTTAGCCCCTGTCACAACATCTTTGTCTTCACTCATCAACGTGACAGTGATGCAGTTAGGCCTGACAGTTTGTCACTGTTTGGAAACCTCCTTCATCTGAAAGCTGTAAGAATCAGCCCTCAGGGAAGCATGGGAGATTCTGTCCATCCAGGAAGATGCTCTGGCTGGCTCTCTGCTTGGTTCTTGTTTGGGCCCTGCTTGGATCAGAAAAGGCTTCCCAACCTTACATGATTGGTGTTGGGACTTGGGAAGTGTTCAGTGCAGAGAGGGGATTGTCTTGTGCATGCAGGATGTATCCCATTGAATGACAGTTGTACCCACCTAGTAGTGCAGTGTGTGTTTGTGTGTGTGTGTGTGTGTGTGTGTGTGTGTGTGTGTGTAAAAGTACTACCAGCAAAAAAGAGAAAGGCTCTGTCATTTTTTCTGTCTCTGTCTCTCTTTCTCTCTTTTCTTCTGTCTCTGTGTCTCTGTCTCTGTCTCTGTCTCTGTCTCTGTCTCTCTCTCTCTCTCTCTCTCTCTCTCTCTCTCTCTCTGGCAGTGCCAGGGATCAAACCCAGGGCCTCACACAGCTGGGAAAGTACTGCACCACTGAGCTCCATGCCCAGCCCTGCCTCTCCCACCCCCTTTATTACAAGGTTGCCTAAACTGCATTGTGCTTACAATGCTTCTGTGTCAGCTTTCTGCATAGCTAGGATTGTCGGTGTGAGCCACCATGGCCAGCCAGCCTTCTTCTCCTGGTAGCCCTTGACTAAGATTTGAGGGCTGCTGCTTCCACTGTCTTCTAATTCAGAGTCTAAAAGCCTGGCTGAGAGGGTGGCTAGTGATTGTTCTGAGTCAGTTGTCCTGTAGCTTTGAGCACATTTTAGCCTCCCTAGCCTGTTTTTCACCTTTAAGGATAGAACAGGAGCTAGAGAATTTCCATGGACTTTTCCAGACCAAAGGTCATTGCTCTTGACTTTCTGCCCGTTCCTTTGATGATACCTGCTGATGGTGAGGCAAAGCCAGAGAGTGAGCCTGGCTTATAGCTATCAGATAAGCAGCACCTAGTCCATAGAGGCCCTCTGAAGATGACCTTTCAGGTAAGAAAGAGACAAAGGGAGTAAGTTCAGCTATAACACTATGTGCTGCATTGTGGGGGGATCACAGCAGGCTGGTAGAAACAGGGCTTTGCTCCTCTGGGCCTCTATACTCCAACTACCGAATCTCTGTCCATTCTCCCCACATGCTCTGGATTGTTGCACCATGCATGATCTCTGCTGGGAAGCCCTGACTTGACTAACTCAGTCTGACTGAGTCTACTCATCACATGAGGCACAGTTCAAAGAGCACCGTGCAGAAGACTTTCCTCATTCTGTCCCCTGGTCTCTCTATTCTTTGCCTAATTTCTGCTCTTTGGGCCTCCCAGCTCTCACCTTGAGCAGCTGTAATCTTTTCATGTCAACTCTCAAGACTTCTTTCTGCATGTATCCTTACAATGCTATTTCCTGTGGGTCTCTTGAGGACAGAATCCTCCTCATGACTGCTGTCCCATGGCCTAGGGCTCACTGAACACACTTAGATAAAACTCATGATTTCATGTGGATGAGAGAAGACTGGGAAGGTTGATTTGGGCTGGGCTGGGATGATATAGGAGGCCCAGAAACCAATCTGCCTGGTCAGCAAAGAGGCAGAACCTCACTACTGCCGAAGGCTGCAAATACATCTCTCCAGGGGTAGGCAGAGAAGGAAGTAAGAGAGGTGGGTTTGAGGCTGGGTATCAGTAGAAGAACAGTGGGGGTGATGGAGAAGAAGGGAGACCTGTGTCACAGTGTGAGGTATGACTCTGCTTTAGGCTCTGAGAAATGAGCCCCACAACTTGAAGCTTTTAAAATTTTGCTGCCGATCTGAATTCTTTGCATAAGAAAACATTGCAGTTTTAAACTACTGGTTCAAATGTAAAAGAATTGTGTTTTGCAAGCTCCAGAAAACAAGCTTGTAAAGTGTCATTAGTTTAGGGAGTGAAAGAAAGGTACTTTGCCTTGAGTGAGTACAGGGCAGATCACTGGGGCTGTGAGTGGACTGTACATCAGGGAGCTGCAGGCACCAGCCGAGCATCTGTCTTCTAGGCTATATGAGTGGTTTCCATGGAGAGCAGATTTCTTCCTGTCTGGGGCTGATGGCCTTTGTGGGTGGGCAGTGCCCTGCAGTACACAGACTTGTGGGTAGGAGATGTTCAGGGCTTCCTTTCCATTTAAGTCCTTGTCTTGGACCCTGAGCAAATTCCTCGGCACAAAAGCATTTGGCACAGTTTTGAAATTCTGCTGCTTACTCCTGCAGAGACCGTGGCATGCTGATGCCAGTTGATGACATCTTTCCTGTGTCTTCTGCGTAAGCAGAGTTGCCTTCCTCTCTGGGGAGCAGGAAATAGCTTATTGCCCAGACAGGTTACCCACACTGCTTTGAGGATCTTGACACCCACACAATTGCACTAGCAACATAAAAAGCCCTCCTAGATTTTAGATCATTTGTCCTAGACACTGATTTAGATCATGAAGGGAGTGCACCCAGAGGTGGAGCAGCATGAGGTTTTGGAGGAAGGACAAAGAGAGATGATCAGAGGCAGCACAAAATTGATGCCGATTCAGAACTGCTCAAGAGTGGTCCTGTCAGGACCAGAGATGGTGCTGTAGTTTGTATTGTCTTGTCTAATGTCCCGAGGGCTGCAGGCTACATGTTGTCATTACCACTTTATAGACAATACATATGAGACTCGGCAATGAGGCAACACTGACCCAACACACAAAGCTTTTCTTGATCTTGTCCTTGTCCCATCATCCTCTGCTGTTAACCTTTATTGCCCTGCAGTGTCATGTATGCTGTGTCTGGACTGGAGCTCCCTGCGCTGGGTCAGTTGCCTTTGTCTTATTTTATACTTAAACTTGAAGTTCACAAAGCCTGACTTAATCCCTAATCTGGGTAACAGCTTACACAGACACCCTTCCTCGTTGTGTGCCCCCTCCATGCTGCAGTATTCTATTTATGCAACTCTTTTACAGTATACTAGGGACTTACTGAAAGTGAGTACTATCATGTGTCATATACACACATTCAAATTTTGCTGCCAATTGAATTCTTTGTATAAAAAAAACATTCTAATCTTAGACTACTGGTTCAAATTTAAATAATATGTTTTGCGATTTCTAGAAGATAGGCTTAGGAAATGAAAAAGATACACATCTGTGTGTGTGTATCTTTTTAAAAAGTTCTCTACTCCCCCAAATATATATAGATATATACTGAATATATATGTAAATACAAACATATATATAAACACATGTATATATGAAGGATATTATATATATGAGGAGAACCCACAGGACCCAGCATATTTGTTGTTAAATGGATGAATGAATATATAATTGAATCACACATTGAGTGGATTTATTTTTTTTAATTGAGACAGTTTCTCTGAGTAGCTTTGGCTGTCCTGGAACTTGCTTTGTAGACCAGGCTGACATTGAACTCAGAGATTCACCTGTTTCTGCCTCCCAAGTGCTGGGATTAAACGTGTGTGCCACCACCACCTGGCTAGTGGCTTTCTATTTTTTTTTTGGGGGGGGGGGAAGAGAACTTTTTTCAAAGAAAGATTTATTTTTATTTTAAGATGTGAATATTTGCCTTTACATGCACTACATACGTGCAGAGCCTATGAATGTCAGAGGGGGCAATTGGATCCTCTGGAACTGGAGTTCCAGATGGTTGTGAGCCACTCTATCACTATTGGGAACTGAACCCAGGTCTTCTGCAAGAGCAACCAGTGCTCTTAACCACTCAGCCATCTCTCCAGCCCCCAAATCTATGCCTTAAATTGGTTTCTCTCAGGCACTTTTCCACTTTTCCAGTAATGGAAAACTAACATGGACAAATTAGTTGTTTTGAAATTTTACTTCAGTGACTTCTGGGGCAGACACAGATGGTATCTCCTGGGGCATGACAGCTCAGCTTGTTGAGGACCCTATGGCATCTGCAGAGAGGCCTCCTTCTCCCCATCCCTCACATTCCCTGTAGCACCTTCCAGCCTATGAAAGTGAAGGCGGTACTACCATTGCAGGCCAAGTTTTCCAGGGACACAGGACTCCTCAGATGGAGTCCACCTAGATGGCCTGGCCAGAACGTCTTCAGACCAAGCTGCAGCCCAGAATGGATGCATTGCTCCCCACTCTTTCCTGATGCAGAGCTGGCATTTCCTGCTCGCTGCTCCACTCCTTGTGGGTATTTCTTCTGAAGAAACTTTTGGGCCCCTGTGAGGCCTTAGCCTCTGTTTCTCGAGAGACATAGACTAATCCATACCTCCCAGTTGTCTAGGCAGAAGCCTCTGAAATGTCCCTTTGCACTCTAGGAAGTTGGTGTGATAGGCAACCCTATCTCAGTGGTGGCCAGACCCTGTAAAACTTGGATTGTGGATGGAACACATTCAAATACACACACACACACACACACACACACACACACACACACACACAACTGTGAGTTTCTATAACTGTAATGTTTTCAAAGCCAAGTGTTTGTATTTGAGAGTAAAAATCTCCCAGGGCAAAATAAAAATATTAGTCAACCCAGTCTCAGAAGGACAAACATGGTATGTACCCACTCATAGGTGGATACTAGAAGTAAATTAAAGGACAACCAGACAACAGCCCACAACTCCAGAGAAGCTAGCTAACAAGAAAGACCCAAAGAGGGACACATGGATTGCCCTGGGAAGGGGAAATAGATGAGATCTCCATGAGAGAATTGGGGATGAGGGGTGGGCAATGGAGGGTAGGTGATGGGGGATGAGAACATAAGGGAATGGGATGGTCAAGCTGGAACAGGGATGGAGTGGGAAAGAGAGAGATACCATGATGGAGGGAGATACCATGGGGATAGAGAGAAATCTGGTGCTAGGGAAGTTGCCAGGAATCCCCAAGGATGACCCCAACCTGGACTACTAGAAATAGTGGAGAGGGAGCCTGAACTGAACTGGCTTACCCCAGTGATCAGATTGGTGAATACCCTAACTGTCATCACAGAGCTTTTCTCCAGTGACTGATGGAAGCAGATGCAGAGATCCACAGTCAATCCACAGTCAATCGTTAGACAGAAGTCAAGGGGTCCAGTCAAAGAGAGAGATTCTATGAGCAAGTGCATCAGGATCATGATGGGAAAACATGCAGAGATAACCAAACCAAACTAGTGGGAACTCATGAAAGTTAGATCAATCACTGTGGAGCCTGCATGAGACTGGGCTAGGACCTCTTCATGGCAAGACAATTGTGTAGCTTGATTTGCTTGGGGGTGTACCCTGGAGGTAGAATTAAAATCCATCCCTGATGCATGAGGGGGCTTTCTGGAGCCCACTACCTGTGATGGGGCACCTCATGCAGCCTTGAGGCAGGGGGAAGGGCTTGGGCTTGCCTCTACTGGATGTGCCTCCCTCTGGGAGGCCTTGCCTTCTTGTGGGGGGAGTGGGGTGTGGATTGGGGGGCACACTGGGGGAGTGGGATAAGGAGAGAGAGGAGGATCTTTGATTGATGTGTAAAATGAATAAAATTTTTTCTTAATAAAAAATATTAGTCAAATGATTCCTTATAATAGAGGGTACCCATTTTCACTTTATTATTGAAATGTAGCAGTCAAAGAATAAAGAAGGTAAAGGAAAGCAAGAAGGACAGAAGAAAATATTTATTGGTTACAGTTTTATAGGAAAAATATGTAAATGGTACACATAAATAAAATGTCTTTGACTAAAAGGAAGTTTACTCTCTAGAGAGAAGAAAGTGTTAGTTACCAAAGAGAATAAGCTTTTCAAAATATGAGGGAAGCACACGAAAGATGGGAAAGATGGAGGGGCAAAGTAGGTTTGTCGTTGTTGTTGGTTTGTTTTTGTTTTTTGCCTTTTATTTGTTTGTTTAGTGAATATTCGTATTTGTATTTTTAAATTTTTATTATTTTTTTTAAGATTTCCTTGGGGAAGTACCACAAGGGTGAAGGGCAGACCCAGAGGGACTGGAAAATGAGTGGGTTTGGGGTACATGATGTGAACATGTACATGATTCCCAAAGAATCAGAGGGAAGGCCTGTCTTCAGGTGAGGAGCTGGAGTCCCCTCTCAACTATTAGATTGTCATTCTCGAATTCCATGCTTCTGGGCCAAGTGGGAACTTCATGTGTTCCATCTGCTAGCTCGGGTCTTGGCCAATATAAATGACACAAAAGATCAACAAATGGTGTCATTATCCCTGCTGCTTGAAGAGATACCTGAGGAGCCTCTAAGAGGCAGTGTGTAAGTTGAGAGTGTCTCTGAACATGAGAAGACAAGGGGCCCAGATTAGTGAATGATGGGAACTCCCATGCAGGAAGGAAAACAGTGGGTTTGCATGTTTGAATGAAGAAAAAGCTTGGGTGGTTTCCATTTAGATGGTGGGTAAGGTTTGAAACATTTGCTCTTGGTGGTACATATGCCCACTGAGGCTAAAAGAATGTTGTCTGTATCAAGAAGGTCAATGTGCCCCAAGGAATTAGCAAGTTGGAGGGGGTATGCAGTATCTCACAACACAAGAAGAAAAAAAACCTATACTCCCAGATGGAAGGAGCTTGCCAATAAAACACTTTGCTTTTGGCCCACCTTTCTTTCTCTATTCTGTACCCTGTCCTAAACTTTTAAGTCCTGTATAAGGTTTTCTTTTTTAATTAATTTTTTACATAAAATATTTTTGATCACATTTTCCCTCTTTCAGCTCCTCCCCACATATCTACCTACCCACTCCATGCTATCTCTGCTCTTTCTCTCTGTCTCTCTATCAGAAAAGAACATAATACAAAAAAAAAAAAAACCCAAAGGTCAAAAGAAATATGCAAAGAAACCAGTAGGACAAAAATATGAAAATAAAACAAAAGGCACACACAAAATCATGGAGCCTGCTTTGCATTGGCTAGCTACTCCTGGGCATGGGCCCTGCTCTGAAGTGGTTGATACGCTCAGTGCCGCTAAATTGGAGAAAACTGATTTTCCCCTTCCCAGCAAAAATCAATTGCAGATGGCTTCTTGGTTGAGGGTGGGTTAAGACTTAGTGTCCACTGCCCCTCCTCTGTGATGGGATTTTATGAACAGGGGTTTTAATAGTTAACATTAATTCTGTAACTTAATACTGATGTTCAAGTCCCATCACTCATTAGGCAGAGGGCTGAAGAGGAACTAATATGGAAGTCAGTTGGATGCGGGCAAAACTGTCCTGCATTTGTGTGAAGCTATCAAATGCTCAACTGGAAAGACTGTACCAATAACATTACTCACCAACACAGGAAACCATCAGCATACTGACCAGGATCAGCTTGATCATTGTCGGAGAGCAGAGGACACGGTGTGGGCACAGACTAGAGCAGCTCCCTGGGAGAGAGGCCAGCAGAACACAACAAGGATGCTTTTAAAAAATACCATATGAGAACCACCGGAAGCTTCTTGCCTGCTTTGTGCCAAAGGCCCAAGTTCTGAAAGTGTTTCTGTCCCAGCTTCAACACTGACTAGCACTTTGACATGGAGAGATAATGTTTCCCTTACGGAAACGCTGCTTATCCAACTGTAAAATGGAAAGTTAGTTGTGTCTTCCCCAAAGACATGGCAGTGTCTTGTTCCTTCACTTATTTACTCCACAAGCATTTACTGCAGACATAGCATGGGGGAGGTAGGTGGATTTGAACTCTACCAACACCACCCGAGAGATGAATAAATCGGGTGACCACATGGTGGTGCTGCCTGCCAACAAATGGTCCTTTCCTTGTAGCAGTTCCACCTTTCTTCCCTTTCTTGGGTTTTGAGCACGTGGATTATCTGGTTGCAGTCCTAGGATGTCAATGGATATCCTTAGGGCTTGCGCTAGGGACAAAGGAACAAGGAGGGAACAAAAGTCCTGGAACCCATCACACTTTCATTACAGCTTCCAGTGCTCAGATTACCAAATATTTGATTTCAATAGGCACTCTAATGCCCAACAACTCTGTAGTTAATAGAAGAAAGGAGATCAGAAGGATTTTAAAATACTTTTCTCCCTAGTTATAATTCCCTATGCAGTGGAAAATAATTCGTTGACTTGTGCATATTCTGTTTTAGATCATGATTTTAGGACCTTGTATGAATGACAATACAGCATGATCCAGCTGTCCCAGTAGCATACACAGGACTGCTGGATAGGGTTGTCGATACTGTGCGTTGCACAAGGGTACTTGGCCAAGTGGTCATATAGAAGGCCCCAAACAACTAGGCTAGACTCTCACTCAAGTGTGCCGAGGAGAAGGGGTACTTTCTTCTGATGTGTTCTAGAGGCAAAGGCAGTGCTCCACACTTTAAGGGTTGCTATCCTGGGACCACCTTGCCTGTGAACTCAGTTTAGTATGAAGAGTCCTGAGTGAGAAGACCTTGTAAGATCACTGTTCTATGAACTTGTCTCTAGCATGGCCTCTAGTAGCTGCAAAATCAATGTGTTTTGAATGAAATAAGATCCTGATCAGACTAGGCATCCTCTAGTAATTGGCTGCTGTCTGATTTCTCTTCAGCATAATGCTCTACTTGTAACCATCTTCTAGAACAGAGGAGCTCTCAACATCAGACATGCTCTCCCAGCACTTTGCAGAGTCACCTCTGACTGCCTCCTCTTCAGGCTGAAGCCAGATTGAAATTAATGGTGAGACAAGTCTCCCAAAGGATTGTGCTAAGATATAGGACTGCCACTAGCATGCAGCAAATGTCTTTCATGGGGGCCTGGAGGGCTGCTTTTAAGTCAAACTCACAAGATGGAGGCCACCAGACCTTGGGCAATCCAGTCACCATCTAGTACTTATGGCATCTAATGGTTACTGTTACCATTACACAAAAGAGAAGACCATAACATAGGAACTTGGAAGGGCCATGCATAGGCATCATCTTGTCTAATGGCAAGCTTTAAGATGAAGCCTTTGAAGCTTTCAGGCTGATGAATTATAGCACAAAGGTCCCACTTTTGCATGTACTTGACTCCCAGCCGGCACAGCGGTAGAACCTGCCTGGTAGCTCTTGCGGGTCCCAAGTGAGTTAACCCTCTACTTCCAGACCTTGATAACTGAAGTACAGAAGCAGCCCCATGGCACCAGGGATTGCAGTTGCAGCAGTTGGCTGAACTGCAGCTGACAGCTCATGCTGATTCTTGTTCCCTGTTTGTGTAGAAGCCACTCTTTGAAAATAAAGTGAGGGAGGGGTCCAGTTAGAGCAGCTACCTTTGACTCAGGTCTCAGGAGTGCACTCCCCCAGGCGTCCATCACCTCAGTAAGCATAGGCTAAGGGCCACTTGACTTCTACCTCCTAGGACAGCAGATCTTAACCTGTGAGTTGTGACTGCTTCGGGGCCGAAAGACTTTTTCCTGGTCACTGAAGACTATTGGAACACACAGATATTTACATTACGGGTCATAACAGTAGCAAAATTTCTGTTATGAAGTAGCAATGAAAAAAAATAATTTTGTGGAGCAGGACAGTGGTGGTGCATGTCTTTAATCCCAGCACTCGGGAAGCAGAGGCAGGCAGATCTCTGTGAGTTCGAGACCAACTTGGGCTACAGAGTGAGTTTCAGGAAAGCTGCAAAGCTACACAGAAAAGTCCTGTCTTGAAAAATCAAAAAATAAAATAAAATAAATAATTTTGTGTGTGTGTGTGTGTGTGTGTGTGTGTTGGGGGGGTTACCATAACATGAGAAACTGTATTAAAGGGTTACAGCATTAGGAAAGTCAAGAACCACTGGATTCTAGTACCTAGGATGTGTTTATGGGAATACAAATTATAAAAGCCAAAATAGACATGACCCCACCACTAGTATATTTTAATAAATAAGTTTTCAGAGAGGAGAGTTGAGGGTTGTTGCTTTGTACAGAGTTGCAGCTGGGGAAGAGGAAAATATTCTAGAAGTGGACAGTGGAAAGAATGATACAAAACCAAAAAAATTTCTCCACACCACTGTTCACTGAAAATGCATAAGATGGTGAATATATATATGTAAAATGCTATCCTAATATAAAGTTTGAACTAGGTTATAAACTTGAGGATCTTGTTCCTTGCATTTATTGGATTATTCTTTGTGTCAGGTGCCCCACTGAGCATGCTCCATGCATTGTCCAGAAACAAAACCCTGAGACAAAAAAGAAAAAAAAAAAAACACCAAAATCATGTCTGCCTTTCCCAACAAAGACCAAGGTTCAGTTAAGTCTTAACAAATTGCTTTTAAAAGAGGCACAGGGAGCCGGGCGGTGGTGGTGCATGCCTTTAATCCCAGCACTCAGGAGGCAGAGGCAGGTGGATCTCCGTGAGTTTGAGGCCAGCCTGGCCTACAGAGCGAGATCCAGGAAAGGCACAAAGCTACACAGAGAAACCCTGTCTCGGAAAAACAAAAAACAAAACAACAACAACAAAAAAAGAGGCACAGGGGAAGTAACATGGCTGCCAGTACCTATGCTTCAAACCATTAACCAATCTAACCAAAGTCTTTGTGGATATTACCCTCAGCTGCCTGGCCAGCCACATGATCCAAAACAAACAAGCAGTTTCATGAGTATTACAGTTCAGTCATGAGGGCTGTCCTGCACCCCGAGGCTGCCCTTTGTAGGCATCTCCCTGGTAGAATCCTGCTTACCAGGCCACCTTCTGACAACTAATCCCAGGGCCACTAAATTGTATCTTGGAACCACAGCCTGCTGGTGGGCTGGAGCAATCAGGCTCTGTGGCTGGATAAATGGAGCTCATTTTCCTGAGCCCCGATTCATCTGGGACTCATGAAGTTGACCCAGGAGAGTCTTGTCATGAACCACAAGACTGGAACTCTGTGCTCAGGACCACCCACCCACATGAGGTGCCCTAGGCACAGCTGTTGACTCACAGGCTTGTGGGACTCTTGCTGGAGTGGTGTGTGTGGTAGGGAGGTTGGGCAGGAGAGTTCCAAGTGCATTTTAGCAAGTGCTGCCCATTCGACATTGCATCTACTCCAACAAGGACTCAGAGTGCCTTTAGAGTCTTGTAATATCCAGGAGTAGCCTCCAGGACCCACACAGTGCTAAATACATGACCCTTCTTCCCTTCCCACTCTCTTCTTCTCTCACTTTATTCCTCCTTTTCATCCATCCACTTATCCCTCCATCTTTCTCTTTTCTTTCCTCTTTCCTTCTCTTCCTTCTTCCACTCATTCTCCCTGTCTTTTCTCCAACTATTTCTCCCATCATCCTGACCCTGCCTCCTCATCTTCCCCCATCCCTTCTTCTCCCTCTTTTCTCTACCCCAAACCATCACAAGAAGTAGGTACCTACTGTGAAGCTTCCTTCACTCAAAGGCTGTTGAATGACCCAATGATGCTTGACTTTGAGCAAATGGGAACAGTCTTTTATATCCCAGGCAAAGACCCCCGGTTATGTGAGCACATTCCCCTACTCACACTAAGAGCTTTTCATTCACTCTGGCAGGTGAGTGGCATCAGAGGGAGGAAGTATCATAATGCTATATCTTGGCACAGGTAAAGGCTCTATATTAGGCAGTCCCATCTTGAGCCCCATGAGGAGACCCGAGCTCTAATTAAAGAACAATGGCTGCCCTGTTCCACACACCCCACCCCACCGCAGTGTCTCAGAGGCTCTCTGATTATGTATAAGGGTCACAAGGGAACAACTCTAGAGGATGAAAGATGTTGAAAGTCACTGGCTCCCTTGCTAGGAAAAAGGCAGGCTTTGTTTTGCCTAGACACTGCTACAGAGGATAACTTGGGTCACTATTTAAAAGTCCCTGCTTAGGCATGGGAATTTGATTTCTCTTTCCTTTATGGTTTTCTGTCCAAGCTGTAGGGTACAGTCAAGAGAGGCTTTAAAATTGAGCACCCTAGGTTCTACTGCCAGCCCTGTTGAGCTCCACCTTGGCTTTCCATGTCTGCTACACGGAGGTCACCCTACTGGTTTAGGAGCTCTTCGGAGCCTTTTCTTCTCTTCATGACACTTTGTGAATTGTTTTCCTTCCCAGTAGTGTGCCATCTGTGGTTGTCTGGACTTTGTCCTTGCCCCTACAGTCACCACACATGGCTGTTTGTGTAATCTTAGGAGTAGAAAACTGAGAAGCAAGTGATTTAGAGGAATTGGTCCCCGCTCACGTGTGCCATTCTTTTAGGCACAGACCAAGGCAGCCTGGCTATGATGAACCCTCTGAGCTTCCCATTCCAACTTTGCATGTTGAAGGAACAGAACCAGTCAGATGATTACATTGAGGGGTCAGTGGAGCCTTCCCAGCAGAATTCACTGAAGGCCTTCTCCACAGAAAGAGCTGTTCTTGTATGCTGGATTTTTTGCCTGTATTTGTCCTTAGGTTACTCTGGTGCACCGAGGGCTGGATCTACACTGCTTTAGTCTTTTTTTTTTTCACAAACACAGAAGAGCCACCATCTCTAAAGCTGCCAAATTAATGGGGCCACATGTCTCAATACAGCCAAACCCATGCCCTCGGCATCTCAAGAATACAGCTATAGCATTAACAACCTGTCCAGGAGGGTAGTTCTAGACATTTGCAGGGGATTTGAGGATTTTCTACCATCGTCTGTAATGGGATGTTATGTTTTAAATATTAACTGCCATCCACCATAGGCATGTGTGTTGAGCATTTGGTCCCCAACAAATGGCACTATTTTCAAAGATTTTAGAAACTTTGGGAGGTGGGACCAAGCTGGAGGAAGTAGATTAGTAGATTATTGGGAGATTATTATTGTTCCTGGCTCTTCTATGTCGGTCTCTGTCTCTCTGTCCTTCTGTATTTGTCTCTCTATCTGTCTGTCTCTGTCTCTGTCTCTCTCTGTGTGTGTATTTTATTCTCCTTCCCTCTCTACTTCTCTTTCTTTCTTACTCTGCTTCCAGTCTGCAACTGAGAAAAAAAAAAAAAAACCTCTTCAGCCATGTGTTTCCAATGTGTCAGTCACCTGGGACAAAGCAAAGTCTAAATCTGCTGAAACCATGAGCCAAAACAAATTGTTTCTCCTTGAGATTTTATATCACACAATTTTTCCATAAGAGGAGTAAAAATATCTAACACAAAGAATGCATCTTAGCATCTATTAGTGATACTCTTGGTCAAATCATTCTTTTCCATGGACAATGTCCAGGCATTGAAAGATCTCCTACATACCCGCTGGATGCCTGTAGCAATCCCCACCACATCCTCTAAATAATATAACCAGACATTGCCAAAATGCCAAACATTCTCTAGAGGCATATATTTCTCTTTTCTGCTGGTAGATGTGGCTCTCTTTCTTCCTCAGGATCATTGGCTGCATTGGTCCCTGAGGGTGGAGGGAGCAGAAACAGGGAACAGGGTTCAGGACAACTGTGGGTATGATGGAGACAGCCCTCTGGTAGACAGACTTCAGTGAATCAGCTCAACTTTATTCCAGAGTATAAGGAATATATAGGATTGGGGATCCTAGGGACAAACTCTAATTTGCCTTAAGTGGCATGCTCCTATCACAAGGCTTCATATATGGCAGTAGGGTCCTATAGCAGAGTTCCTAGTACAAGTCTTCTAGCAGGAATCTGTGCCAAGCTTTCGGATTAAGTCAGTCCTCCAGGCCCAGAGAAATTTTCCAGATAAGGGCAGGTAGAGGCAGGAAGTTTCACTGGGGAGGGAGGGAGTTTCCAGGTTGCCGAGCTTTTGGGTAAAGCTGCCAAGCCATGAAAGACTGCAACCTTGACCAGCCAGTGATGCCTTCCAACAGGTAGAATAAAGTAAAAGTGAAGTTTCTCCAGGGACATGGACAGAAGAGGACAGAGCTGTTCTCAGTAAGTGTTTAATGGCATATTTCACTATGGAAGCAGCTGAATTCCCTACTCACACAAGCCTAGATGTGTACTTGCAGAAAGAGGAAAACACATGCATGCACAAGCAAACAGAGACAGAGCCTGGGACTGTGATGCACACACATGCTTTTTCCTCTTCCCTCTCCTTCTCTCTCTCTATACCTCTCTATCTTTTTCCTCTTTTTCCCTGGTAGCCACATATCCATGAATTAGAATCCCAGTTCTGTGTTATCTCCTGAGGCTTGCTACTCTCAAAAACCATCACATAAGCCAAAATATACTTAAGTCTTTCTTAGACTCTGGGAGACCAGAGAACTCCACCACTGGGCAGGCAGTTTGCATGTGGACCTTTTGTCCTTTCTACCATTGCTGCTGTTACACAGGAAGTAGCACTGTAGAGAACTGGTCTCATATGGTCCTTTGAGCTCTTGTCCTCCATACTATATCAGATCTCTGCACAGGCCTCAGAGGTGCCCAACATTTGAGGCTTTTCAAGGTGTAGTCATGGTTGGTCATTATTCCCAATGAACAGAATAGTTGAGTCCACAAGGGCTCTCCTTGCAAAAATAGCTTTATAGCCAGGTGGTGGTGGTGCATGCCTTTAATTCCAGCACCCTGGAGTCAGAGGCAGGCAGATCTCTGAGTTTGAGGCCAGTCTGGTCTACAGAGCAAGGTCCAAGAGAGCAGAGACATACAGAGAAACCTTGCCTTGACAAAACAAAAAAAACAAGCAACAACAATAACAACAACAACAACAACAACAAGCCCAAAAAAGGTAAGAAAGAAAAAAGAAAACAGCTTTTTATGTAGGATTTAGCCACTAGCCCATCTTAGGTGATAAGTTTCCCTCCGGAGAACTTTGGCCATCCTTTTGTTGTGAGGTAATTCCACCAGAAAACAAACAGACACTCTTAAAGAATAAGAAGTTTGTGTTGCCTGCCAGCTGGCAAATGCATGAGGAACTTACCCAAATCATACAGCCCTGAGCCTCATTATTCTTTGCCTTTTCTGCATAAAAATCATAACTTTGTTAGCAAAAACAGTTAGTGAGAAGTGAACCCACAGAAGTCAAAAAGCAAGGTTAATACATTTAGGGACTTTCCTGGATCCTGAAATTATGGCTTAGGTCTTTGATGGATTAGATCTTTGTTCCCATTTGGCAGGGGTTGGGGCCTACATACTGGGTTTTAAGGTCAGCATGGTGCCTCTAACATGGTGTTACATGGTACCTCTAACATGCCTGTTACACTTTACAGCCAAATTAGCTTACACATAATAAAAGGGACATCTCCTTGTCTCCTGTTGAGGTGGGCATCGTTTCTGCCCCTAGAAAACTGCCTTCATTTACCTCATCTTTGCAGACTCAAAGGTTTCTTCCCCTCAAATCATGATAACAGGTGCTGATGAACTTGACAACTGAATAATTTGAAAGGTCTCTCAAGTGTTCAGGGGAAAAATGAACCTTTCTATGTATCTGGATGAGAGAACACAGGCTACTTTTCTGCCCAAGTTCAAGGTCTACATCCCTTGAGCACCTTCCTGCTCATACACAGAATCAGGGGCATTCAATGCTCTTCTGGGATCAGGGACTGTTTTGTGTTTGGATTATGATAATAAACAATACTTTAGGCAGAGTCCTAAGGTGAGAGGGTAGAGGGTGGACACTCAAGCTCAACAGAAGGAAAACTGTCCTTGGTAAATGAGGAGAAAAGGGTTCCACGTAGGACTGTTGGGGAAAGCAAAGCTAATTAGCTTTGCTTTGTACAGAGATGTGAGTTCACAGGGAAATATAAAGGCCATGGATAGTGAAAAGGGACATGATACAATTAAGGGGCCCTTTAATATGTGGGTGTGCAGAAAAATCTGGTTCAGCAGGCATCAGGTATTCAAAGTTCTGGCTCCCAGCTCCTAGGAAATTACCCCTAAAGCCTTGGAATAACTTGAAAGGAGCATGTGTACTCAATAAACTCTGGGTCACATGTGTAGTTTATACAAACATGTGACTTAGGGTGAGGGCTTTGGGCACGGCAGTGTCAATTTAATTTCTGGAGACCGAGTATTCAAATATAGCCCTTCAGTTACCCATTCTTTTTTTTTAGACAAGGTTTCTTTGTGTAGTCCTGGCTGCCCCGGAACTCACTTTGTAGACCAGGCTGTCCCCAAACTCACAGAGATCCACCTGCCTCTGCCTCCCAAGTGCTGGGATTAAAGGCGTGCAATCCTTAAACGATCAGACCCTGAGGCGCACGAGCTTCCATGTTGACAACACTCCACATGCATCATCTCATATCATTGCTGGAGAGTGATGTGCCATGACTGTATGTGCAACCAAATGGCAAGGAGAGCAAGAAGCTCAAGCCTGAGCTCTCCTGAAAGCTCCATTGCTTGTATTTTTGCTATGGTATACAATGTGAATATAGCAGTTTTTCTGAACTCTGCAGTCTCACTACTGAATGGCGGAACCCGAGGGTTTTCCAGAGAGCGCCTGAAGACAGTGGGGCATGAAGAAGGGAAGTCAAGATCTCCACACCTCCATGTTCCCAGGAAAGGTTTCCATCACCTCCTACTTAGAGACTTGGGAGAGAATGTTGACGCTGTAGCGTGACACGTCTGATTAGTTGTATAGAGCCAAGTATTCACCGACTGCACAGCACCATAGCAAAAGCTCTCTGCAGTACAGAGTCAGGCCTTTTCAATCTATCCTGAGGTTGTCATCCAAAAGTCCCAAGTTTGAGTCACCTCCAGTATTTTGTTCAGGTCTCTATGCTAGACTGCTGTGTGCACACTAACATGAATCCTCTCCCCCAGTCTTCCCGGTATTAGAATTGCTGCAGGCATAATGGTAGGTTCTTGAACCTAAATCATAGGTTTCCATTGCTCTGAAGCAGGCAGAGAAGCCTGGTGCTACTCCACAGATTGTGAAACCTCTGCCTTCAATATGTGACACAGATCGACAGGAAAGAAAAAACTCAGTGCTTCCAAAGAGACCCCCTTCCCTCTACAGATGATGGTGGCAGCGGCGGCGGGGCATGCCTGGATTCTGAAAATACAGCCATGCTGGAACAAAGCCAGGGTGAAAGTTTGGTGCCAGCAGTCACTGTCAGATGCTCACACAGACTTGCAGACACTCTCAAGGCATTTTTGCTTCAAGGCTGAAAGAGCAAGAAGGGAATCAGAGCACTGAGATTGGAACAGAACAGAGACATAAAATTGAATAGCACCAGCCACAGTTCAGGTTCTTCTGGAGGGCAAGTGCAGGGCAGGTCCATTCTAAAGGACTCCTGTGAGAGCCCCTTGCCAGTCAGCAGCAGAGTGGAAGGAACAGCCATGTTTATTTGTTTATTTTTTCCACTTTTTGCCCAGATGCTGCTTTCCCAGTACCCAACTGTCCCCAGCTCATCTCTCCAGGTTGCATTACAGTCACTTAAACTCATTAACATGTTTATCAGTAAACATAGCATGCTGTGTGTTTAGAAGTTGCAGCAGGGTATGGAAGAGAAATGAGATATTGGATGATGTGCTGATAAGCTGTCCTATTCTATGCCCACACACCAAGACAAGGGATTTCTGTCTTTGACTCTGGCACCCTCACCCCAATGTCTGACTTTTAAAGTATAGAATGAAGGTGGTGGCAGAAATATGAAACAAGATAATGAGATGATGATTGCACCTAGGAAACAAGGGAACTCATGATTGAGGTAGAAGAATTGAAGGAAAAAGAAGAGAAATCAGTGGAGGGCACACATTGAATCAGGGGACTGAGTAAACAAAGCACAGGGAAAGACTGAGAGATGGACATCTGAGAAGTGAGAGACAGTGGAGGGTTAAAGGAACAAGAGAAGTTTCTAAGAAGTGTTGGCACTGATCCTGTGGAGCTTATTGGTCCATAAAGAAAGATTTGGTAATTAAACTTAGTTTGTTAAAGGTAACGCATAACAAGATTGAGCCATATGAACACCTGGGTCGTATCAAAGAATTTTTTCCAAAGAGGTAATATAATGCCATGGTTTTCCAAAGGCCAGAGCTGCTTGACCAGAGTCCAGGCCAATGAAATGATGAAATGGCTCAGTGTTGGTGTTGAGAGTGGACAGACCAATCTAGCCCCCACCTCCTTTTTTTGTAAGATTCGGAGAGAAGCTAAAGGTGATGTTGAGCATTTCTATGCGTAATTAGAATTTGAAGGCATCAGGATAAGGATGGAGGGACATGGGTCCACCTCTAGGACTTCATGTCCTCTCTGAGTTAAATTATTTGCATATGCTTTGGTTGAGAATTTCAGTGTTTGTGTGGGGTTTGTCTTCTGTTTTATTTTTGCTTGTCTTTTTAGCTTGCATGAGAAATCAGAGACTAAGGGACTTGCTTGGGCTCACACAGAGACAGTAGTGTTTCAGGTGACTCCACAGCTTTCTATACTTCTTGTAAACACTAAGGGGGTGACTAAGACTAGGCTGTCTTCTCTCAATGATGACTCCATGAGCTATAGCAGTCTTCTTCTGTACCTGGCTAAAGTGATACAACCTATCAGAATCACAGAACCTCCCATCAAATGCACTCACTGCTGAGCTTTCACATCAGCAAGCTGGGTACTTACTGTGAGAGTGGGACACCTTCTTCACCCTCTGACAGATCAGTGTCGCATTTTTCAGAAACCAAGAATAGTATTCCAGACAATACCTAGAGGTTCAAGCAGAGTTGTGTAGTCACTCTTCTGTGATATCCACGAGAAGACAGCCATGATCAAAAAGAGTAATTACACAAATACAGGGCCCATTATCGACATCAAAGAACCCTCTATCTTTATAGAGTATAGAAGAAAGAGTAGAGAAGAATGCTTGTTAGGAAAGAGCTCAGACTTTGGAGCCAATGACATTTTTTAATCTTAGATTTCTACAGTTCATTAGGATGTGTGAAGTTAGGTTGAATTCTTAATCCTCTAAGCCTTAGTTTCTTAATATGTAAGTAAAAGGTAATAATATAAGATTAAATGAAATAATAGGTGTGAAGTTCCTGAACTATACCAATGTGTAAATGTTCAATAAATGAGGATGTTCTTTGTACTTGTGAATGAAAGAGTGGAAGAACTCTCCTGTTAGGCCTGCAGCAAATGCATTGCAAAGTGATACTCAGCTCCTTATCTGAGGCACTAAGTGTTGCTTCAGAATTTTGCAGTGGAGAGGCCATGAACATATTATTAGGGAAGGTTTCAGCCCAGGCTTTCTCTGGCTTATTGTGACATAACTGGTGTCTGAGGTGGTTGAGCCAGGCATGTTGGAATTGAACCCCAGACTTCTGAAAGAATAAGCGCTCTTACCCAATGAATCTCTTCAGTCCCAGTGGTGTGGATTTTAGCCTAGGTAGTTCAGCCTATGCTAGGAAACACTATCATTCCAATAGTTAAAAAGATCAATTTGAGTCAGGACCCTACCAGGAAAGTAGAAATAACTAGGTGCTTTAATAAAGTAAATTCACACTTGAAGAAACAGGTTAGAAGAGAAGAAAGTAACAAAGGCAAGAAGAGGCATTCCTATGTTTGCTAGACAGTGAATTTACCAACCTGGAGAGCCAGGGGCAAGTATATGATGAGCAAAGAAGGGAAGAGACATACTAAGTTGTAATGTGGAGTTCTTATAGAGACTGAAACCTCAGAAGAGACACCTATATCTGGAAATGCAGAAATGTAGAGAAACATCTTGGCTTCTCCATTCTGCAGTGTTTTCCATTGAATGAACAACCAGGAAACTGGATGACTAGGCATTCTGGGAAATGTAGTTTGTGCAGGCCATATCATTCAGTATAAAGCTGACCAAAGACAGAGCTTGGGGTGCATCTCAATGATGAACATAACAGGATCACTCTTCTTATAAACCTGGATCTGTTCAAGGCGACACTTCAAGACGAGATAATATGCCAAAGATGACCAACTCAGTACAGTTCAGCACAGTACCTATACATTTGGTTGCCACAGCCACAACATGTCAAATGTAACAGAGGAGGAGACCATGCAGCAAGTGCAAGAGAGCAATTCACCTTTCACACCGCAACCATTAGCCCAACAATACAGTGTTCCTGGTGCTGATGAGAGTATCAGATACATTATCTCATTTCATTTTCACAACACTGTCATTGTAGTAAGAATGTTGCGGTCTTTCTGCATGAACCAAGCTCTTGGAATTATGTGACATGTGGCCTGGCATGTGGGCAGAACTAAGCTCATTATGGGATAAATCAAGTATGGTTCAGATATGTGAGTGGTCCCCCAACACCACATTGCTTGTAAATTGTAGAACCTAATTTTAAACTGAAGCTTGCCTGACTTATAGCCCAATCTTGCCATAGAGTTTCAGATGTTTTTCCTAAACTGTTCCCTCATTTAGAAGAAAAAGAACATAGAGAACCTTTGGTACTCAATCATTCATTTTGTCAGCTCTAAAGCTCTAGTTCTCTAATCTCCTTTTCTTTTTCCCTAAACTCTCTCTTTGGAGAGTTGGCCAGCTAAATGCCCTTGCCTCATGCCCTAGTCTCAAATTTGCTCAGCTAGTGTGATAGTGCACATGGCAGATTCCCTAACATTTTTTCACGTTTCATACTGTTTCCAACACAGAAAGGATGTCAAACTACTCCCTCAGAGAATGGTCTGCTTAAGAATGTGATAAAAATTTGGTAAACTGAGATACTGGGCCACCTGAGGTACTCTATGAATCTTCAGTAGGGTCAGAACATTCATTGTCATGTGGCCTAGTCTCAAAAGGCCAAAGTTGCCATTTGGGGCCTTAATTCACATATCTTGTTGGTTGAATGGACACTATGATCATGAAAGATAGTACTTCATGACAACATGGCCATTCCCAAACCCAGGGCAGAATATCTGAGTCCCTCCCCCAAGTTAATAATTCAAGGCAAATCACTAGTAGATAAACAGCCATACATACCATAACAACTTGGTTTGTTGATAACTTAGAGGACACATCTCTCATACAGGAAAGGCTAAACCAGCGGTTTTCAACCTTCTTAATGCTGAGACCCTTTAATACAGTTCCTCATGTTGTGGTGACCATCAACCATAAAAGTATTTTGTTGATATTTCACAACTGTAATTTTACTATTGATATGAACTATAACAAAGTTTTTTGAGATAGAGGCTTGCCCAAAAGGTTGTGACCCACAGGTTGAGCTCTGTCTTTGGTCAGCTTTATACTGAATGATATGGCTTTTATACTAAAGGATGATGGGGGAAAAGTCATAGTGAAAGTGGCCTGCTGTGCTTGTCTTTGGGTTTCGGTATCAGGGCCTTCTTCAGTGCCAGTAAGAATGAGCTGGACTCCGGAAAGCAGTCATCAATGTACTACTTCCTCCCATCAGAAGCCATAGATCCCTGGCCAATCCTGGAGATGTCAGTATTTGTCATCCATTAGAAGTGAAAGGGACCAGGTTTCTGTCATCTTATAAGATGCTAAGGTATGTTCCCAGGATTGTGCTAGGGACTCCTTAACAGAGGACTACACTGGGGGAGAGAGTTTAGGGAAGAAGAAAAGGAGATTAGAGAATTAGAGTTTTAGAGCTAACAGAATGAATGATTGAGTGTCAAAGGTTCTCTATGTTCTGTTTCTTCTAAATGAGGGAACAGTTTAGGAAAAACATCTGAAACTCTATGGCAAGACTTGGGGAGAACTGATTTATCCGCAATACTGTGGGTCATTTTGAATAGGGATAAAGGCCAGCATCAGGGGCCTGTCATTGTTGCTGCAGAAATATCTACCATGCCAGAACTCCTAAAATGCTTAGGCTGCCGTCCACTCCATATTTGCGCATGCTATGTCACTGTTTGTTGGGGTGACTGCTCCAGTTTTCTACATTCATAACTTCTGCTCCTCCATCAAACCCTGGATGGCTGCCTTCTGCTGGGATCCCATAGCATTTGATTCTGGATCTCCTATAGAACTTGTCATAGGGATTTGAAATCTCTCTCATCACACTACCCACTTCTCCACAGAACAGATTTCAAATCTCAGCACTATTATTCAAAAAGCATACCAAATTACACAATCCTCTCACGTTGGTATTCTTATACCATATTTAATGTTTTATAGGAGTCTATGGAATATTGGGACAGAGTGAATGGCTAGGTGAGCAGCTACTTTATTTCTATAAGTTAACCCAGAATTCTCCATGGGAACATATCCTTTCCCTCAGATATAATTTCTTTTTCTTTTTTCCCCACAAATATCAGTTTTTTTGTATATATGTGCATGTGCATGTATGTGTGAGTGAGTATGTGTGTGGGAGTATGTGTTGTCTATGCAGAGGCCAAAAGAGAGTTTTGGAACTGGAGTAACAGACATTTCTAAGCCACCTGACATGGGCGATGAGATCTGAACTCAGGTCCTCTAGAAGAACATCAGGGCACTTACCTGCTGAACCATCTCTCTAGTTCCTTACGGATGTTTTCAGTTCTGATATTTGTCAAGGGAGTGCAACTAATACATTTCTACTTTGATAGATGACTAAGTCCTATCACTTCAATTTTATTTTAACTTGTGCTTTACAACTACTGTACCTCCCAACTATGACCCAGTTTCTGGATGTCTTTGTGATCCATCTTCACAACACTTGACTCAATATAATGCATGGCTGACAAATAGCGGAGACTCAACACGTTCAGTTAGTGGGAGAAGAATCGAGTGAAGTGGGCTGACTCTAGATAACACCAGAAGTATAGTTTTGAATATTTTCCTTTTTCTCACTGTGAAGAAATGCTCTTTTATTGCTTGTTCACATCATTGGAACTGTGAACTTGTGTATCACCCTCTCTAAATAAATAAGACATCCAAGCCTGTTGAGGCATTCTCAATGAAATCTAAAAATAGCTGGGGAAAAGGGTGCAAACCTGGGCTTGATGCTCAGATGCAGTGGATAATGGAGATTTTAAAGAATGAAGGACATGTGAGTAAGCTTTTAAGATAACATTAAAGACTTAAAATTGGTCCTTAGCTTACTGGGGAACAGTATACATTTCTAGTGTTTGGCTCTGGGTTTAACAATCAGTAATAAATCCCAGAACATCTTCTATTAGTATTGAGGGCAGAAGCATATCAATGTCTATATCACCTTTTATTTTTAAAAAAAATTTTAGGACAGGGTTTCTCTGTGTAGTTTTGGTGCCTGTCCTTGATCTTGCTCAGTAGACCAATCTGGCCTCGAACTCACAAAGATCTGCTTGGCTCTGCCTCCTGAGCACTGGGATGAAAGGCGTGAGCCACTACCGCTCGGCAGTTGTCCATATCATCTTAATCAAGTGTGGTGGGACTTCTGATTTTTTTTTTTTACAACAATTTCATCTGGCAGGCAACAACTGGTGTGAATTAAAGAAGGACTCTAATTTAGATAGGCAAATGTTTTGGTTACATTTTCCCAGAAAATTTCATCAAGTGGAGGATACTGTTATCCAAAGTCCTCAGTAGAAATTCTACCAGATACAGTGTGACTCGTCTCTGTTTAACCTAAAATCAACTCCGCTCACCTCACCTAAACTCATCTCTTCATCTCATTTAATCTTATCCATCCTAGCCCATCTAAGCCCAACTCACTTTATCCAAAATCACTCCACCTCAACATAAGCTCAATTCATGCCATCCAATTCAACCCAATCAGTTAATCTCAACTCCACCCAACTCCTCTCAATTCATCTCAGATAAAAGCAGCTCAGGGTAGCTCAGTTCAACCATTTTTACCAGATCTTGCACTTGGTTTTGAGAATGTAGAGATGAATAAAGCCCAGTCATAGATCTCAAGGATGTAACAGTCTAGTAGAGGGCACACTGTAGAGTACACTTCACCTATCACTTGCCTGGGAATTATTTAAGGCCTGGCCATCTGAAAATTTTCAGAGACACCACACACAATAAGAAAACTCTAATTATAGAGTGTGCAAAGGAGCCACTGTCTCAGGTTACCTCATGGCTTCTGAACTGAGATCTCGCTTTCGGCTTGCACAGAGGCATTGCTGGAAGAAGCGACAGAGTTCCATCAGGCATGGGTTGAGCTTCTTCATGGCCAGGGGCAGAGGAGCATCTGTAATGGCCCCCTCTTTGAGGAGTGGCTGAGGACACCCTGGAACATGCAATCTTAGATATGTGAAGTCAATAAGAGCTCAGCAAACATCTTCCCTGGGGGAAGGCCAGTGACAGGTGAGTGTAGTCTGTTCCTTATTTCAGCTAGCTTGGAAACAGACTTTGGAGAGCATGGTTTTATTATTGCTTAGTGAAGCTACTGTGGGAACTTCAAGAGAGATAGAGAAGGATGAGAATTGGGTTTCTAAAGGAGAACAGACATGATTTCTCTAGGGAGCATATTTTAGAGAGGCATCTAAAGTGTGGGATAGAGACGTGCTGGGAGGAGAGGATAGCTTACTATCATGTAAGGGATAGCAGGCTTGGGGGGATGGAGAATGCTTTAAATGCAGAGGGTGTTGTGTGTGTGTGTGTGTGTGTGTGTGTGTGTGTGTGTGTGTGTATGTATGTGGGCACATGTGCATGCCATGTGTAAGGAAGAGAGATGGTGTGATGGTTAGTATTGATTGTCATCTTGAAAGGATGTAAAGTCACCTAAACTGGATTAATTGAGGTGGGACAACTCATTGTAAGTGTGGGTGGCACCATTCCATGGGGTGAAGTCCTGGACTGAATAAAAAGCAGACAGTAAGCTGAGCACCAGGAGTCATCTCACTCTGTTTCCCAACTATAGAGGCAATCTGACCACCTGCTCCAAGCTCCCACTGCCCTGGCTTCCCCGCCATGACAGACTGTGCTCTTGAACTATGGGCACACATAAATCTCTTTCCTTGTTACTTTTGTCAGCTGTCTGTCACCATAACAAGACACTAATACAGAAGGGAACAGTAGGTTCAAACATGACTCTAGCAAGCCAGCTCACTGAACAACCAATGCTGAGTCCTCCTCCTTGAGGGCTAGCTTGATTATGTATTACATAACCAGCTTCTCATTACTGTTTAGTATGTATCCTTTAGGAAAAGAATACAAACATCAAGCAAAGAAGAAAACAGAGTTGTTAAAGATCTCATCTTATTGGTCTCCTGAAACTGAGTCAATTTCTCAAGCCTGCACCCATGCCCCCTTACAAGAGGAATGAGAAGACTCAGACCCAACATGCAGAGCAACTGGGAGAACTCTCTAAGTCCTTCGATGCTGAGCACACAGTCATGTTCCTGCCATGAAACAGGCATACATAATAGCTATTGATGTCAGTTTAGTTATTGAAGTTTTGAAGAGTCTACTATGGGCCAGGCACTAACAGACTAGTAGTGCAGCAACAAAAAAAAAAAAAAAGGAGCAGGGTCCTCCTCACACAGGGCTTGTCATCTAGTCCTGAGTTACATTAGGATGTAACACTTACACAAGAGAGGCCACCCATCACCATCAAGCAAAATGGCCCAGCATCCAGGAACGAGCAGACGGAAATAGTGGCTTCCCTTTAGTGTAGTTGTGATGGTTGCCTAGCAGATACCCTGAGGACTATCTGGTTCTATAGGAGGATGAAGCTTTTGATTTGATTTTTTTTTGAGACAGAGTCTTATGGAGTTCAGGCTAGCCTAAAATTTGCTATATAGCTGAGATGATTTAGAACTCCTGATCCTTCTGCCTCAACCCTCTGACTTGTGGGATTATAAGCGTACCTACACCACCATGTCCAGTTTATGTGGTACTGGATATTGAACCCAGAGCTTCATGCCTGGTAGGCAAGCCCTCTGCTAACTGAGCCACATCCACAGCCCAGGAAGGGAGCTCTTTAACGGACATCCTATTGAGCAATATTTTTACAGCTCTAAAGCGGTACAAGCTAATTGATACTAATATATGGCTGCTGTCTGAGAACACTGAAGATAACTCCTGTTCTCAACTATGTAAGTGACTGTTGTCTGGCAAGTGCACTGTTGATTTTTGCCCCATTTAAAAAAGAATTATTACTATAGATTATCAATTGGCAAGCTCATGTGAAATTACTTCGCTATACTGACTTGTAAATCTCTACTGAGTTTCCCCATTGGTAGAGCTTTAAGACCTTTTTGGTTTCCTCATCAATTACTGAATTGAATAACACCTTTAATATACTGACATAGTTACATTATAAATTTTATGAGACCTTTAAAGACTTATTGTGGTACTAAGGATAGAATCCAGGGCTCCATGCATGCCAGGCAAGTGACCTACAACTGAGCCTATTCCCAGTCTGAGAATTTTTAAATTATAATTAGTCAGCAATATTTAGCAAGTAGAGAGAGGGTTCATAAAGCTAAGGACTTTTAAAATTTATAGAAACAAAATATTTTTTCCACAGATCTACTGGAGCACTAACTGTCCCCACACCTATCACTGCCTCGTTGCCAGACTTCTATCAATGTGTCATTTAGCATCTACTGAACCAGGTACTTTCCTACATTACACAATGGGGAGTGAGTGATTCTGCACAGATCTGACTCCAGGCCCATAATTATAAGAACCACATCTCTACTATATAACCAACATCCTTAAGAATAGATTCACATATACCACTTCCATACAACACCTTGTCTATACTTCTCTGCTTCAGTGACCTCAGGAGATCCACATGATCTAATTCAGTTCACTCCTGAAAGCTCACTCTATTATCATCATATCCTTTTGATTTTGTTTCTTAAACATGACCCAAATCTCTCTGCCTGTGTAATTACCTTTTACTTTTAGCCCCTATCATGCATGAGTTTCCTCACTGCATCCTCTGTTCTGGTCTCTCTGTATTCTCCACTCTGAGGTCAGGGATGTTGTTGCAGAGTGCACATCTGGCCATATAGCTTTCCCATACCTCAGAACATGGGCCAGACTTCTTGGCATTGCAGCAAGTTGCTGATGATTTCACTCTCTCTATCCTCAGTCCCTGTGACTCTCACCTTCAGCACAAGAATTCTAGCCACAGAGGCCCTTCCTGTTCAGTCCCCAGGAAAACCAATCTTTCTGGATCCTGTGGTTTTGCTTATGCCAAAGCTCTGCAGGAGTCCAGGCATCACAGCATGTTGTCAGAAGGTAGCTGCTCATTTGGGCCTCTGCATGTTTTCCAGCTGCAAACATCCTTGTCTATAGGACCCACCAGAATCCTTTAATGAAGATAGCATTATCAATCTTCCAGAATTATTGGACAGAGAAATTGAAATGGTCCTAACCTTAACCTTGCACACAGTAGGAGCTCAATATACATTCACTGAAGGGATGGATGAGTGATTCGTAGAACCTTTGTGGAATCCTTTTTAAAACAATTTTTTTGATGAGCAAAATAATTTACTCAAAGATGTCAGAGCCTCTGTATTTTATGCAGTGAATGCTTCATGAGGTAGATGGTACACAGAAGGATGGAGATGGTACACAACAGATAGGTAGGCAGAGAGCAATCTACCAGGCAGATTGAAGAAATATCAGCAGAAATTACTAGGGATATATAGACAGATGATACAAGACAGACAAGTGGATAGGTGGAAGGATGATTGGACAGCGACATCAATATAGATGTAGATATAAATATAAATATGGAAGTAGATATAGTTAACTTGTGTTCTAGAACACAACCTGACTATTGCTGGCACCACCAGCATTTCTCTTTGGATCTCCTAGGAGATGGACACAATTTCTTGGTAACATAATGGGGTCTTTGTGTTTGAAAGACCCATTCGCCATTCACTGGATGCTGTGAGAGCTGAAGTCAGTCTGAGATCTATGAAACAAGAGACTGTGCAGGTTCCAGCAATTTAATAATGCCCTGTTGACATATGACCAACCAGCTCTGTAACATTCAGGAAACTTGTATAGAAAGATACTCAGGAGGAGGCAGGGCCTGAAAACCCGACCAACTTTGAAGGACTAACTTTGTTTCCATTTCATTCATAGGGAGCTAACAGCACAGCCAAAATCTGAGAAAAAAAATTCAGGTCTTGGGAGTTCTGGAAACCCCAGCCTAGGAAACTGCTGCTGCCCAAGCCCATGGGAATGGAGTGTTCAGGGATGTGACCAGCAGGGCATCCTTTAAAATACAGCCACAGTGAGTCACATCCAGCAAATGTGGCTTGGATTTTGGAGTCATCATTTATGCCTTCTTCCCTCTCTGCTCAGCCAACAACCAGACAACCTGCTCATCACAAGAGCAGCTTCTATTTGCAAAGTGATCAGCACACTTTCCTAGACGTTCACACAGTTGAATGCTGATCAAATTAAATAACATAGAGCTTTAAAATCCCAAATCAATTCACTACACATTATCTTAATACAAGACCACGTAGAAAGGAATGAAGAGAACAGATGTATTTAGTGCTCACAGCAATTGCAGTTGTTCTTGCTTTAAATTGAGAAAATTAATCCTGAATGCCACACCTCCCAAAAGTAGATGAACTGAGATTTGCACCCTACCAGCCAGAACCTACATTTATCAAGCAAACCTCTTTATTAGACTGTACAACCCCGTGCAATAAAACACAAGCTTAAGCAATGACTGCATGTTCCTACTCACTTGAAACTTGGTGGGATGCTGGGACCAGGGCTGGCTCTGACTCAGGGGTGAATGGCCCCTCTGCAGGAACAGCATCTGCAAGTAGCAAGAGAAACATTCTTCAAAACTAAAGTGAGATGACCTTGGACTATTAAATACATAACTGGGGAATCCTGACACCCCAAAGATAAGAGTTCTGAAAATTCATAAGGAAATCATAGCCAAAGGGAAAGAAATGGCTTAGCCATGATCACACAAATGGACAGTGCACCAACACAATGAAGTCACATCTCCTGGCTCGTTTCCTGTAATAAAGTACAGTGACAGTATACTTGCAGGTGCTCTTGTCCCATTGTGTCCCCAGCTCCCAGGCCATACTTTCAGTTGAGGTGTGGAGTTTCTCGGTTTGGCCACACAGTCTCACCTGTCTGTGGGTCCCTAGGAGCTGGTGCTTTGGTTGGACTCGGAGTCTGTGTTCCAGCGGTGAGTGTTGCTGAGAGGAAAGGAGAGATGTGAGCATGCATCTTTTCAAGGGAAGCCCAATCTGAAGAAGAAGATACTCCATGTCTCATCGGTGCTGCTGACTAGGTCAGATGCCAATCAGGATGTTTAAGGTGCATGAATGAGTAAGAAATGTAGCCACAATCAAGTTCGTCCTGGAGTATGTATGGGAATGAATGAATCTTATCAGGAACTGAAAAAGGGTGATGGGGCCATTGGGAACTTGCCAATATCAGTAAGATTTGGTGACACTGCACAAGACAGTGATGGCACTGACCAGGGTAGTGTGGAGCCCTCTGAGACAGAGAGAACATGGCTTGCTTGTCATTGATTTGAGTCATGGTGTACACATGGACTCCATCCACATCCTGATAAATCACTTGTCAATAATTTTAATAATAGCCTAGGCTCTCAGTTCAACATCTGTCTTTCATGTTCATAAAGTCTTGGTTTTAGGACTACTTCAGGACCTGACCTGTGTTGACATGAATCTGACCTCTGGCAAGCTAACAAAGCAGCCCTCTTTTCTAGAAGATGAGGGAGAGAGAAAACATTAAACTGGCAGATCCATTCTGTGGATGAATGAAAAGACTAAGGTTGGGCTGCAATCTGGCCTAATAGATAGGCACCTCATTCAGCAGGTGGCATTGTTGACTGTAACGAGAAACATAGAGGTAGTGAGAATAGGCCTCCCAGGCCAAGCAAAAAGACCATGCAAAGACCTGGAGGAGTGAGCAACGGGGACTGTTCTGTGGTTGCAACCCAGAGAATGAACTGGAAAGTGAGGGAGATCCTGGGGAGCCCATGGTCCAGCCTACATTTCTGTAATGCAGTTCACTACTTGTGACCACTCTTCTGCTGGGACTGTGAGTTTTGTGGTATCCAATTCAACACAGCTGTCACCCCATGGACTTCCATGTGAGTGCAAAGATGACTGCTACAGTCATTCACATACAGCCCATAATTGCCAGGATCCCCAACTTCAAAGGAAATCTGGTCATTTTCTCAGGAGGGAGGGGGTCAACATCATCTTTTGATTTTTATTCAGGTGTTGATAAGACTGTAGCCTCCAGTAAAGAAGGCACTAGTAATGTTTGCTCCCTTGATGTATTTCTATGTAAGTCTTGAGCACCTGAGCCACATCCAACTTGTTTATGACTGTCATCTAGTTTGGTTAAATGGCTTTGGGTTCACAGAATACTGAAGTGTAAGGGACTGGGGCCATGTGACTCCTATAGATGGCCACCGTGCCTACTGTGGATAGCTGGGTCAGCTTAGAGGAGTTGTAGGAAGTAATTGGTGTCCACATGTTATACAGTGAGTCAAACTCCTTGCAGATGTCAGAGCTCAGCTCTCACCTAACAGACAAGAAAGTGGGAACTCAGAGGGAGAAGGAAAATTTCTGTAAACAGTGTATGTGGTAAAGGCAAGACTTCAGTCCAGTTGTGTCTGAAACTGAGAAAGAACTGAGTTCCAAGGTGACTATTGTCCCACTGACCAAAGCAAAGTGAATTTCCCTTAATTTTCCTCTACACTAGTGCAAATGGCTGACAGAGTTCAAATCATCACATCAGGTGTTTATATGATTAAAGGTTTACAAGTAACATTCCCCAGATCTCACTATATAGCTGAGATTTCATGTGCTCCATTCTCTCTCTGTATTTCGTAAGAAATTTAGTCATCTGACAAACTTATATTGAATGCCTCTTTCAGAGAAGCCTGAACCTGACAACGTAAGACGTTAGGGAGAACACATCTTAGAGGGGAGAAATGTCAGCTTCACAGTTATTAAAACTACAGCTGTGATGCATGTTATAGCCTATTAACCATGATGGGCATGGGAAGAAGATTCTGTCCACCTGTAAATGTCAGAGGAAAGGATTGTTAAAGTAAATAAAGACATAAATTTTATCTGTGAGAGGAGAAATTATGCACAATTCATGAACATGGGACAAAGAAAATGAAAATCAGGGTGACTGTATTTCCCAAATATGATCTGGGAAATATAAGGTTAGGATATAAATGTATTTTGCTTTGTTTTATATTTTCTGAGATTTTATTATATACACACAGGCATGAAATCACATGGATACATATGCAACATAGCAACTTATCAAATTTGATCAATTTTCTTTTATAGCTCAAGCTCTCCTCATGACCTGATGGCATAAATGTATATGCATGTGTAATTAACATTTATCTTATGTTGCATCAAATGTACATGCTGTGTATGTAATCAACATAGTGCCATTAATACTATGAAACAAAGGCAGTTAGTTTTTCTGGAAGCTTGACTTCCCATGGCCACTGGTCACTTGCTTAAGACGCAAAGAAAAACCAGGAACTGAGTTTACAGGAAACTAGAAGGAAAGGCTAGGGATGTAGAAAGAGCCCAGGAAAGGGAGTAACAAAAAGTGGTAGAAGAGTAAATATGGTCAAAACATGTTATATGCACATACAGCAATGTCATGCTGAAATCCCTCACTCTGTAAAATTAACATGGAATAGGAAAAGGGGCAGGCTAGAGAGTCCTGTGAAGAAGGGGCATTCATTTATTTTTTTTTTCATAAAAGAGAATAAAGGATTGGAATAAAGAAAGGAAGAAGAATTTGTTTAATTATCATTTATCAAATCACTTATTTATTTTTCCTACTGTCAGCATATGTGTTAGATTTCAAACCTTTAGAAAGATATTCAAAACATTTTTAAGTGTAATTGCAAAGGAGGTGAATGGTGTCTCTCACCTGAGGCTATGCTGGACTGTGCTAGTCTGCTGGGTGTGGTCAGTAGCCCAGCAGGATGTAACAGGCTCCCTGTGCTCCTGGGCTGCTGGGCATCTTCAGGGGAGGCTGATGTGGAGGGAAGGCTTGCCCATGGTGGCCCTTTAGATGTGCTATCATCCATGGTCTGGGACATAGACACAGATACTATAGGATCCCATGTCTGTCTGTTTGCCACCCATGGTGTTCTGGTTATATTCCCTGTAGCTGCGTGTTAAAAGAGACAGTCATTGGAATTGCTATTCTTGATCTCTTTGATCATGTATAAAACTGCAGACATATAAAATGCTCTCAAAGGGCAATTGCAATGTGTATACATAACACAGAAAATCCAGATGTTTATATTTTACTGTGGACTAGAATAAGTAGATTAAAGTGAATTTTATTTTCTTTGGCAACAAATCAAAAGAAACATCTGGGCTGGAGAGATGGGCTGGTGGTTAAGAGCACTAGCTGGTTTTGCAGAAGACCCAGGATCTGTTGTTCCCAGAACCCATACTGTGGCTCATAATCATCTATATCTCCAGCTCCAGGAAATCAGATGCCCTCTTCTGGCCTCCACAGGCACTGCATGCATGTGATGCACATACATACATGCAGGACACAGGTATATATATATATATATATATATATATATATATATATATATATATATATATATTATATATATATATAAAGCAAATCAATCTTTGAAAAAAAGAAAAACCCAAACATCCTCTCTAAACCCCTTGGACTCACAGAAAGCTAGAATATATGCTTGAGGATGAGGGGGACCCATCTCAAATGTAAGAGATCTATTTATAATTATGTGACTGGTAAGGCTGGGAGGGTTGTTCGAGGCTCCGAGATCTGGAGGCATTGATGTGGCCTGTTTTTTTTTTTTTTTTTTTTTTTTCACACTGTGAAGCACATTACTTAACACATTTTACATCTGCTGTTTGTTTGTTCTTGTTTTCAGTGTTGGAGATGGAATTCAGGGCCTTGCCCATGCTGTGTATTGTTTTTGAATGTGAATGTCCTTGAACAGTTGCTCCCCAGCAGATGGTACTATTTTAGAAAGTTATGGAACCTTAGCTGCTTCCTGACTGTAGATCTTACACAAATGCCTCCTGCTTCTGCCAACATGTCTTGCTCTCTATGGTGGATTATATCTCTTTGGACCGTAAGCCAAAACAATGAACTTCCTCTCTTTCATTGCTTCTTGTATTTGGTCATAGCAACAAAGAAAGTAACTAATACACCAATCAAGTGCTTGCTATTGAGATCCACCCACATCCCTTCTTTTTAGCCTTGATGTTAAACTGAGGATGATGATGATGATGATGATGATGATGATGATGATGATAATAATAGTAATAATAACTCACAGAACTTTCCTTAGTCAAGCTAAATCTTCCCTAATCATCCTTTAAAAATGTTAGGTAGTTTCACATGTTTGTTCCCATGGGAGAAAGTTAAAAATCTTTTCTCTCAGTTTATTAAACTAATCCTGGTGGATGATTTTACAGTTGGGAGTTAAGTGGGGGCACAATTGCCTCCTTTAAAGTATCCAAACATCTCATCTAGAACATCAGTTGTCCCTTCATGGATCTGAATGTCCTTACTCTCACTAAAGGTCTGTGTTTTTTTCTTCTATCAGTTGGTCTTTTCCTTTAAGGACTATGGTTAGGTGTTTCATGACTTATTTTGCCCCTGACAATCATCTATTCTCATGTTATACTGGAATATTTTACAATTTTATGTAGTTTTCATGATGTAAGTTACCATATTAACCCTTTGTAGCTAGTAGTTGAATGTTACTCCTCTCCAGTGTCAAGACACATCTTTACCTAGCCTGCCTGCCTCCTTTCAATCTTTACCTCCTTGTGGAAGGTCGTGTCTCTTGCTGTGCTGAGTAGGATGCCCTAACTGGGCTCATGTATGAAAGAGCTCAATGTAAGGTGGATCATGACTATAGTGTGTCTTGCTCCTGTCTGTGAGCTTGAGAAAGGGGAAACTTTCAAACTATCCCACTACCTGGAAGCAATGGTGTCTTTTGATGAATAAGTGAATTAATGGCTTCTGATGCTTCTGATCCATTGTTGGGATAGATAATGCTAACTTATACTGGAAGGGATCACTCAGTTTTATATTATTTCCAGATAGGAAATAACAGGTCATTGTGCCTTTTGTGTTTGGTGACAATACTGTTGATATTGCACACAATGTGGTAGAATTGATAAGAAAAATTCTTGACCAGGCACTGCTGGCATTATTTTATGCTAGAGTGGCATCACTAACACATTTTTGGTATCAATACGCAACCAGATACAAATTAACCAATCTGTGCCATGAAATGCTGACCTCATCTTTTCCTGTAAATCCCCAGAGAAAAGACATCTAAGTAGATGTCTTTTGTTGAAATAAAAATATCTTATTTTTATTACTTTGTTGAAATATCTTACTTTGTTGAAATAAAAATATCTTATTCCAGCAAATACTATCTTTATGTAGGATATTATAAGCAGGGGAGGATGAGTTAAGGGTATCAGAGAACTCTTGGTATTATTTTGAGGCCTTCTTAAGACAGCACATTTCAATATGGAATTCTGTTACCATGAATTCTAGATGCATATTTCACTAGTGTAGTTTCCTACCTTTGATTGACCCTTCTGAACACTGTTATTCTAACCTTACCTGAGGTTGGCTGTGTGTGAGTGGCACTACTCTGTGTGCCTATGGTCCCAACAGGATGTTCTGGAAACATCTCTTTGTTTTCTGTCACCTCTTTCTCTGAAGGAGTACTTGTCTTTGTCCAGGGGAAGGTCTTCAGAGCAGATACCTGCTGCGTGCTCCAGGGTGCAGGATTTGATCTTAGAAGTGACTGCTGGCTTTGGGTTGTGAACCCTGGAGTCATGGCTGGTCCTCTGGTAGTTGCACCTCAAAGGAAATCGCCAATGGCAATGTTAACTTGCTTGTCACTTTGGGCAAGTACAACTGTTGAGTCACCAAAAGACCTTTAGGCAGCAGCTATATAAAGTGCAGATATTATTACTATGAACAGTACCATATGTCACCAAAGGGATGCTTTCTCTTGAGTAAACAATGAGGCTAAATATCTAACTCCACAGAAGCTGTGTAATAAATCACTGTGAACAGATATAAAGTTGTCAGAACTAAAAGTGCCAGACTTTAAGTGTCTCTCCTGATGAGACCTGGGGGCTTCTCCGAGTCTTCATGTTACTCTGAAGCCCCTCAGCTGCTCCATGACTCTGTACTTGTCTCTTCAAAAGTAACGAGGCTCATGCTCTTTGTCTTGTGGGGACATGTAGGGACTGAGGTAGCATCAAGAGAAGTTGGGCGTTACAGAAGAAACTACTTAAAAGACTAACCCTCAGCAGGACAGATTGGTAGATTTGTTGAGAGAAATCTATCTAATGCTCCTATTCCACAAGAAATAGGAGAATGAGGTACAAATATTAGGTTGGTTAATGCTCTACTTTGGGAAGATTGAGACAATGCTAGGCCCAGCAATGCGGCTATACGGTAAGAGTTACCCACTAACCTATAGGGTTCCTTCTTTTGGGTGGACAAGACCTAATCTTCAGCTTGTGTTGGATTTTGTTTACCAGGTGTCCTTCGGTAGGTACTGTATGTAGGGACTTACCTATGCAGTTGTAGATGACCCAAAATTCTCCTTTCTTCTGCCCTATTTCACACCTAGACCTCAAACACCTCACATCACCTAAGCCTTGATCCCAAGAGTCAAACGTGCACTTGGTCCTTTCAACTCAACTATCACCTGGCCAGGTAAGTGCCTATCAGGTATGTCAAGAGTAGTGCCACAATGCAAATATTTCTTTCTCTCCCTGAGCATGAGTACTAAAGGGAGACATGATTGAGATGACTCAACCCTCAGCTCTGTCCTCAGAAGCAAGCAGGAAATGGTGACTTGTTACATGCCTAGTTCACTTCACCAAAGTGGCCCTGTCCCTTACAAAGTGAGCTTTCTTCCACAGCATGACCAATAGATACCCTGTACTATCACAAATCAAAGCCCACCACAATGGAATTAGAGCATCATTGATTGTGTTGATCAGTTGTCTGCGGAGACACTGATGAAAAGCTTACTATGTGCAGATGTCATGAAAAACGCTGAGATATAAAGCAGATGATGGGGCAACAGGAGGTTTCCTGCTTTCAAGGTTCATTTACTGAGGAGGTACACATATAAATGTCACTGTGATATAACCTAGAGTAACACAGAGTCCAGATAACATACAGATACTGGGCTGAACAACAAAAGATGGATTTGGGTTGGGGAATCTTGAGGACATGAGAAGATAGCATCTGGACTGGCCACTGACAGGCTCAGAGCCGTGAAACACCACAAAGAAGGGTAGAACCTCACAGAGAAGACAGAATGCACAAGTTTGCACAGAGTGGTGCAAAAATGTTTTTCTGTTACCAACAAGGGCAGTGATTTCAAATTGAATGTAGCAGAGGAATCATGGGAAAATAACAAATACATGAAGGAAGAAATGTGTTCTCTCTAATGACTCTGGGACCTCTATGGCTGACTGTTGGGTTCTATCATGTAAGGGACAAAATCCAACTCATATCTGAGGAGCACTGCTCTTGTGGCTATGGATGGATAGTTTCAAGGAATGCAAGCATGTGACAAGAGGCACTTGGTCATAGGCTGTTCTGAAAGATGATGAGGACTTGAAACAGACACACACATCAGGTGGACTCAGGGATGTATCCAGATTCCAGATACTAAGTGTGGGAAAGAAAGAGTTACCAGTGGTTTCAAAAGTAGCACATGGTAATATAGAAGACAGATGATAGTTGTTGAAAGAGGATGGATGGGAAGGACCTCAGAACTACAGGGAGGCAATGACTCTAGACTAAGGACCAAAATTCCAGTAGCTTCAAGAGCCCAGTAGTTAACACAGGAAATAGTATGTAATGCAATAGGGTGCAGAGAGGATTATGGGAGTAAAGAGACAGGTGTCCCTCATTGTTGTCACAGAGAGGAAGATCCAGGGTGGCCAATACTTTTCCCTCAAATACTCCAGAAATCCATTATTTTTAATCAAAGAGAAAAATCCTCTGATATTAGCACTATCTAATTGAATAAAATTCCTGAAGACAGCATCTCTTCTCTAGTGATCTGAGGCATGGTGGGGTTGGGGGTGGGGGAAGCTCTGGTCTCTCTAATAGTTTATACTTACCCAGAGCATTGGAAAGACCACTGGTAAATGTGTAATTGATAACAGGGGATTTCTCCACCATCTCCCAGAAGTCAGAAAAAGTCCTTCCTGGAAAAAAAAAAAAAAAAGAATTACATCATGGAGAAGGAAGCTTCGGTTTGTGTGCTGGAGAGTGAAGCTCAATGCTCAGCCAGAGCCTCCAGGTCACTGCTGATTGATGCTCACCTGACTTCCCCGCCATCACACAGATGAAGACGCAATCAGATTCATTGGTCTGACTCACTGTAAGACAAACCAGCACACAACCAAGATTTCACAATAACAACCAGGTACAGTTTCTAGGGCCAGCTCTAAAGCTACAATGCTCTTTCTGTCTGCCTGGTCCCCCATGCAGCGTATCATGTGTGCTGTCTCAGTGAACCCTCATCACCATCCTCTATGGAAGATGTAAGCACATGTCTGCAGGCCTTTAGCAGAGCATCCCCAGGGACAAGTGTGTTTAGGAAGTCAGAAGTTTTAGATTTTTTTCAATGTCTCATGGAATGTCTGTACCACACTGACAGAAGAACTGCTCCTTCTCTCCAGCTGCCAGCAGTAATCAGGGAAGCCTGCAGCAATCACATTCATCCAAGCCATTAATCACTCAGCAAAATGTTTGACCCTTTGCACTTTGTAGAAAACTACTGAATCTAGTCCCTGAATCTGTCTTTTTGTCTTTAAAAGGGGAGGGGGAGTCACAGCCACTGCTAGAAGACTCTGATACCTTCCCCGTGCTGATTGTTGTATTTGCTGTTCAACTTTTGGGACACTAGGAAGAACCCTGTTTGGATGATGGAGCCACCAAGGACTGATGTTAGAAACCAAACCATACCTAAAAGCTAAATAGAGTTGACCTGAAGGCTTCTGGCAGCCTGACCCATGACAGGGCTTGGGATGTGGAAACCTATCAGGCTTGGCTACATTCCTTGAGGAATGCCAGAGCTCAAGCTTGTCAGTCACCTGCAAGATACACACCCGAGAGGATGGAAGTTGACTTAAAAATCTCAGTGAGGTAGCTGGTAGAATTTCCAACGATGTCCACCAGCAAAGCTGTGAAATCTGCAAGACAAATTAGAGAAGCTCCCTGGATTCTGATGTAGAGACACAAGGGGAAAGAGATTGCATTTGGATTTTTCTTTTTCTCAGATTTTGCAATAATAATTCAAGATAATCTGTTAAAGACTATTGATACTCACATACAGAAAAATACTAATTCAAAAAACAATAAAGGTAATTCAAGCAAAGAACTTTAGGATCCACTTTTATAATCTAACTCTTTCTCTGTTAATATCCAAGAGCTACCAAAGAACCCCATCGCTTCATCTAACTTTGTTAGACTATCAAACCTATTCAAGAAGAATCAGGCCCACAGACATGTTAGGCCAATTTACATAAAGTTGGAATTTGAAAATGCAGCCAAATTTGATGTTGGGTTGTTAACTACAGACATCAAACCAGACAAGACCTTTACAAAACATCTTTGGGAATGTATTCCTTTTTGTCCACTTTATTTAGAGCATGGGAGGAAGTCTAGGAGATTTTGTATAACATTTTAGCTTGAAAAACCATTGAACACTTACTCTCTGAACAAGATGTCAATGGGATCCACAACCAGCACTAGTCAGTAAAATTTCATTTTTTTAGATCTGGAGATGTGGCTGCCACTTTCTTCTCTGTTAACTCAGGGCTCTCCAGAACCCAGAAGTTTTTTGGATTCTCTCTCAAGGGGTATGTTGTTGGACAAACTTCAGTGAATTCTAGATAGGAAGCTCCTGGAGCCCAGTGGATGATTTCCCATCATGCCTCATACAGACACTTCTCTCATTCAGCAACAGGATTGTGTGTTGTTTGCAAGAGCAACCAGACTTGAAAACATATACACTGTAGATGTAGACCAATGCACTGTGATTATCAGTAGCTGGTGGAGCAGGCCAACACTAGCAGGAGATGGGCAATGCTATGCATGAGCCTGAGCTACAATGTGATTTTACATGTTTGTGTGGTCATGTGGTTACCCTGGATAGGGAACTGCTATATTATGTATCTCTGCAGGGGTTGACACCACTCAGTGCAGAAGGCTGGTGACTATGGGCCTCTTCCTTTCTATTTGATGTTGTAGAGTTGGATGATGTGTATTCTCTCATTACTCTATCAACTATTTTTCTTCTACTTCTCAAAACTCTCCTTATCAGTTTACTTATCTATTACATATCCACAGTGTCTACAGTGTGCCAGGTACTGGCACATTGGGGATTTTTGTGATATAAACAGAAGTTAACGTTAAAGGGGGCTCAGTTACATGGTTCAACATGGAAAGGCATTTGTCACCAAACCTGATGACTTGCATTTGATGTCCAGGACCCACATGGTGGGAGAAGAAAACCTATTCCTGAAAATTGTCCTCTGGCCTCCACACGTGTGCTTTGGCACACTGCTGTTGTGTGTGCACACTTCCCCTTCAATCAACAAATTTAAACATATATTGAAAAATACTTTAAAGTTAATGGAAAAGAAAGACTCACAAGCTGAGTGATAAAATGAAAAGTTGGAATCACAGTTTCCATTGCACAGAAGCAGGACTCTGGATCCAGACGGCAAGGATGGGTCCTGGCTCTGCCCAAGACTTAACAAAAATGATGGTACCTTTCCTGAGTCCTGTAGCATATTACAGATCTTGAATCTGAGCTGAGATTTGTCTTGAGCCAAAAGTTCTTTCCTCCCAAGATTCCTACCACCACTCATACAGCCTATTACTCAGGGTCTTCTGCCCACTTCCTCTTTGAAACTATGTTTACAACTCTTTCATTGGGCTGGAAGAAATTCAATTACCATTTCTTTGAAGATATTCTTTGCTCCCACAGAGATTTAATTTACTCATATACTACCAATGGTCAGAGAGGGGTCATGTCTAAGTCCCTCTATATGTAAATAGAAGACAGAAACAATTTTTTGTCTGCCCAATTAGTGATGATTTAATATTCAGTGTGAACAAGGCTATGGAACAAATGTCCCTCTGAGCATTGCTGACAAGAGGGTAAACACCTGTAAGATTTCTAGAAGTTTTAGCAAATTGAATTTCAACAAGATTTGTTTCCCTGTCAGTCAACAATTCCATTTCAAGGGCTTCATCCTAGAGAGATAATTGGGCTGGTGCTTCAAGTGATTCTGCACAGGTGCTCCTCATCACAGCACTGTTTATAATAGTAAAGTTTGTCAGGAAAAAGAGACAGGTAAATAAACCATCACCCTGTCTTTCAGTGAACATCGTGCATCCATTTGAAGGACTGGCCATATTTCTATATACTGCAATAAAATGGACTTTAAGACACACACGCCAAAAGGAAAAAATCCTTACCAACTACAAATCTGATGGAAGATCAGAACATCATTACACCCTCAAAGAATCTTCTTCCAGTAGATGGGAATCAACACAGAGACCCACATCTAGACAATGTGCTTGAGCACTCAGCCCTAAATAGGATGTCATTATCAAACCCCTCCTCTTGACACTTGGGAATCTATTTTGATAAATATCATAAGAGCCAGAGGTGGTGGACCATGCCAAGGAAACAATGCTTTTCTGAGGAAAGCACGGCTGATACATGTGAACTCTCAGAGACTGTGCCACGACCTGCACAGAGTCAAACTTGATGAGGTCCACCCACTGAGAAGGAGCTGTGGACACAAAGCCCCATCCCTAGCCAAGAAGCTATTTACAATTGACACTTTTTGGAAAAGGGAAAAGCAGTTTCCTCCACTGGAGTGTCACTAGGTCTATCAACCGCACCCCAGGGCAGACCCCATTCCCAGAAATAATTGGCTTTTTATTGCTTTTCATTTTGTTTTGTTTTGTTTTTCCTCTTTTTAGTTGGTTGGTTTGATTTTCTTTTTCTTTCTTTCTTTTTGAGAGCGAGAGAGAGCTTGATGTTGGATGGGTAGGGAGATGGGGAGGTTCTGGTAGGAGTTGACAGGGGCTGGAGAATATGATCAACATATATTATATGAAAAATATCTTAACAAAACCTGGGCAGAGTTAGAAAGTAAGTTTAAAAAAATACACACTCCAAAAATTATTTTTAGCAAGAGAATGTTAAATTTTAGTTAGGGCAAGCTTTTGTTGTTTTTTTAACACAACTATATCTTCAAGCCTTCTTTGCAGGGGTGTGGCCATATCACTAAATTCTGTACAAGGGAATGTAAATAGTTTCTACACCTTAAATGTATAGCAAGTGAGTATGCCTTCCAATTCCTTTCACTCTTGTCTTACGGCTGGTGGTGGTAAACTAACTTGCAGCCTGAGAACAAAGACAACACTTTATGGAAGGCAGAGCAACAAGTTCAACAAGTTAGAAGGAACTTAGGTCTTTATATTAATAGATTACATAGCTATTTCAAATATTTTCAAAACTTATTAATATAAAAATAAATTAAATAGTTAAGTAGAAAAGGGAAACAGGAGAGGAAGCCCTTTCTTCTTTTTCAATCTCTATTTTAACAAGTAGCCAGAGGAGTCCTTTTACAGATATGGCACAAACCTTGCTGCTCCTCTGCACGGGAGAATCACCCTATAGCACTGAGCTCCTGAGTTATTATTGTCCGTATGGTCTACCTGCTGCCAGGCATGGGCAGTGCCTTCATTTCCTTTCTGCCCCCAGACTCTAAGTTCCACTCGAACAGAATGGGTCCTCTCTGCTCAGGCCAGGAAGAGTGCTTGGGTAATAATAGATTCTCAATAAAGAATTGTTACTTGAGTGAGGGAGAAATCTTCACTTCTATTTTTCAAGATGTTTTAAACTTAAGAAACATGCAGTACTTTTAGATTATGAAAGTAATATGTTCCAAATATTACAAAGCCATCTTAATGAATTCTCTTCCATTTCAAAACAATCCAGTCTTTTTTTTTTTTTTTAAATTGGAGATAATAGCCTTTCTGGTGTCCAAAACATACCTATTTTATTATTGATAACATTGTATGCTGGATACTATTTTGAATTTCTTTTCCCATCTGAACATCCTTGGGAATGTTGTTTTCCTCTTAGCAACTGGCAACACGTACTCATCTGTGCACTATATGTGGCTACTTTACAAAGTTTCCTGGTGGTGGATATTTATATTTTCCCATGACTTTTCCATATAAACAATGGTAATGAGCACCTATTTGTGTATAACAGAGACTTCTCTATAGTAAAAACAGATAAGATAATGTGCACACCATTAAGTGTACTAAATATCACTGTGTTATCTTAGTATGAGAAAAAATATATATACTTCTAGAACTGGTCCTGCACCTCACTTGGGCAGCACAATAGATCTAACCCTGTTGGTGGAGGTGTGGGTGAGCCAGCCCTGAAGTTGTGAGCATGGGAGAGCTGTCCCCATTTCTCATCTGTCTCATGGTGGCATGGGTGGGGGAGAGATACTCTCCTGCCCTCATCAACGAGCCAGGTGGGAAAGCTGGTCCTGAGGTCACAAGAGCAGGAAAGCTGTCTCTGCCTGCCACCACCCGCAGCACTAAAGTGGACCCAGCACCTACCTGTGCAACACAGTAGAGCTGACCCTGAAGGTGTAGGTGTGGGAGAACTGACCCTGAGGACATAAAAGCAGGAGAAATGGCACTGCCCCTTGCTCATGCTGTAGAGGGTGAACTAACCAGGGCAATCCTGGAGAGCTTACCCTGGTGGTTAAGACAGGGGAGTGCTGGCCGGCTGACCAACCTTGTGACTACGCAGGTCCAGAACCACAGTTATGTGTTTAGCCACCCCAACATCCACCCCATCTGTGATCTACTGGAACATGGCAGGGAGGGTGTTAGTGTACGGACCCACGGCTGTAAGATCTCCATGACACAGGGCAGCAAAGGCATGTTCAGGAAGAATCCCACTGAGGGCCCAGAGTCTGTGGTGTGGCAGAGACAAGAGGCCTCAAACCAGAATAATGATTATTTTGGATGAATGCCTGCATGTAAAAATCTATGGATAAAGAGGTTTACTGCATGACTCATTATATCACACCTCAGCTTCCACAAGATTCTCCCTTTCTTACTTTTACTTTCCCATTTTTTCTTAAATGTTACTTTGTTTTATTTATTTATTTATTTTGGTTTTTTTTGGGGGGGGAAGGAGATCGGTGAGATTGGGAGACATGATATGGAGATGATGTGAAAGACACAAAGAATAAATAAAAAGAAAGTTTAAAAAATACACTCCAAAAATGGCGAAACCAAAATTGGAAAAGCTACAATGGTATGGCAGACTCCACCTACCTGATAAGTCATTGGTCCGATTGTTCAAACAGTAGCAGTACCTGGTAGGGAATTTGGCCGGGTCAACTGTCTTTGGGTTGGAAACTATGATGAGAAAATATTTCCTCAGTACCAGGACATGACACATTGGCTGGCCCTGAGCGCCTCACCCACCACTCACCATGGGAGAACCGTTATTACTTACTGTTGTAGATGGCCACAGAAACCTTGTGAAAGGCAAACGAACTATAAGAAGTGATGCTAAGCACAGAGAAGAATTGCTTGCTGTCTGTTAAGGAGAGAAAGAAGCACAAATACTTGCTGACATAACCTTAAATAAATCAATACTAGCAACACCTGTGATCTCAGCTCTGGGAGGCTGAGAGCAGAGGATTCTGTATTTGTAGCCAGTCAGAGCCAGATAGTAAAATTTTGTCATGAAAAGCAAACAAAAAATATGCATGAAGAATAATGAATGTGACCAAGGTACAGAATGTATTTATACAAAAAAAAAGTCATGAACAGACATCTAGACCAGTAGAACACAACAGAAGACCCAAACAAGATTACATGCAACTATGGCCACATGATATATCTTAGTTTGGGTTCCTTTGCTTTATCAAACACCATGACCAAAAGTAACTTGGAGAGGAAAGAGTTTATTTCATCTTACAGCTTGTAGTCCAATATCCAGGGAACTCAGGGCAGGAAATCAAAGCAGCAGCCTGGAGGCAGAAACTGAAGCCGAGGCATGGAGGAGTGCTTCTTACTGGCTTGCTCACTCATAGATTTCTCTACCTGCTTTTGTAAAGCACCCAGGGCTACCACCAGCCCAAGGCTGGCACCACCTGCAGTGAGCTGGGCTCTTTCACATCAATCATCAGTCAAGAATATGTACCACAGGCTTGCCTGTAGACATCTGGTGAAGGCATTACCTCAGTTGAGCTTTACTCTTCCCAAATTTTCCTAGCTTGTGTCAAGTTGAAATAAAATTAGCCAGTACATATTTGACAAAGATGCTAAAAACAAACACTAGAGAAAAGACAGTATTTTCAACAAATGGTGCTGAAAAACCAGGACATTCACATGCAGAAGAATGAAATTAGACCCTTGCACAAAAATTAACTCCAAGTGGAGCAAAGATCTCAATTTGAAACCTGAAACACTAAAACTGTTAGAAGCAAGCACAGGCAGTGCCCTGCAAGATATAGCTGTAGGAAAGGCCTTCCTGGATAGGACTCCATTTGCCCAGTGATGAAGGACACAATTGACAACTGGGACTTCATAATACTAAAAGCTCTGAACAGCTAAGAAACAATCAACCAAAGGAAGAAAAAACATACAGATTGGGGGAGAATCCTTGTTAGCTACGTATCTTACAGAGGGCTAATACTGAGACTATATGAAGAATTAAAACAAAAAATCAAAGAGTAATGAAAACAAATAACCCAATCAGATAATGGACTGTGGGTCTCAGCAGAGAGTTCTCAATAGAACAAATAAAAATGTCGAATAAATAACTCAGGAGTGTTCATCATCTTTAGCAATTAAGGAAATGAAAACTGAAACAACTTTGAGATTTCATCTCACCACAGTCAGAATGGCTAAGATCAATAAAACAATTTAGAGCAAATATAAGCCATTTTGCTTAGGAAGGAAAGAGAAAATCATAAATAAACTTTCAAAGGAGGACTTTGGAAATGTCCTTTTATGTTGGAATGGATCTTAGAACCAATGGATACATCTGCGACAAAACTCCTATACCTAAGGCTCAGGGAACATTGCAGAAGAGGAGACAGGAAGATTCTAAGAGCCAGAGGAGCTGGAAGTCTGTTGTGAGGATGATTCTCCTAGCTATGACAGGGGAGTTACACTTACAATAACAATGATATGACTACCTCAACAGGATCAGAACAATTACAATATTAATAGACATGCTAAGAAGGAAAGGGGAAGCCTCGTGGGGTTTTACCCCTAGACAAAGAACTATAGGCAACTAATGATTCCTGAGAGAGTGAGAGATGGAGAGAGGGGAGAATTAACCTAAGGGATGAGGCCCCTAGTTGGCTATCCAGTACAAAGTCATCCCTGAAATCATGTACACACAAGCCACAATATATTGACTCAGCGAGTTGTCTATCATCTATGTATCTATCTATGTGTAACATAACAATAAAAGAAAAGAGACCATCAGTTTGAGAGGAAGTAAGGGGCAGTATAGGTTGGAGGGAGAAAAGGAAAGGGAGAAAAGTGATATATTTTAATTATAATATTTTAATAAAGATAAAACATCATAACAAACCCATTGTTTTATATACTATTTAAAACATTAATGAAAACAAGATAAAACATAAAAGAAAATGAGAAAAAGTGAAGAAGCTGGGCATGATGGAACATGCCATTAGTCCTAGCACTTGAGAGTCAGAGGCAGGCAGACCTCTGTGAGTTTGAGGCCAGCCTGGTCTACAAAGCAAGTTCCAGGATAGCCAGGGCTGCTACACAGAGAAACTCTGTCTCAAAAACAAGAATAAACAAGCAAAAAGTGAAGAAGGAAAGAAAAACATTATTTTATAAGAAATACAACAAATGCATGATAAAAGTAAATATAAATAAAGAAAAAATGTTTATGAACTGAAACAATAACCAGCATGGCACAATAGCCCAAAAAGTACAAGAGCAGTATGCATAACTTGGTGGTAACTAACAGCCTTAGCTGGATATAAGTTCTGCCAAAACAAGAAGGAAATCACACTTAGCATTAGAAACCTATATAATTATTCAGGGCTAGTAAAGTCATGAATTTTGGAGGAGAACCTACAACCACCAGTTTACTGAGCTAGTATAACAAACTAAATTCTGAACATTTATCTTTGTACTCACAAGTAAGTATAGGTCCCATCAAAGAAATGTCTTATTGTAACAGACAGAGATCATTACAGAAAACCACAACTAATCAAAATGCAGAGAACAAGTGACTCTGTAGTGCTCAGCCCCAACTGATAGATCTAGAATCCAACTCTCCACCCAAGGCTCAGGGATTGTAGAGTAAGAGGGGGTGGAAAGACTGTATGAGGCAGAAAAATAAGAAGTTTGCTGTGAGATGTTGTCTCCTACAACTGTCAAAGAAGCTATGCCCGTGAAGTCTCATCAACACGGCTTCCTAAACAAGATCTGAACAAGGACAACACCAATAAACATGATGAGCTGGGGAATCTCACAGGGCCTTAACCCTAAACAAAAACCTACAGGCAAATAAGGATTGCTGAGAGTAGGAGAAAGAGTCTTCCCCAGGGAAGAGTCCACCAATTGGTTTTACAATATCAAGTGGTAAACCCTGAAATCATAAGTAACATTATATGGACTGAACAGGCTATATTTACATATTTAGGAGCACATACATATGTATCTAACAGCAATTAGAGAAATAGAGGTTGTGAATCTGAGAAAGGGTAGTAGGTGTGCATTGGAAGGGTTGGAAGGAAGAAAAGGATAGGATAAACAATGTAATGCAATTGTATTTTAATTTTGAAAAATAAATTAAAAAATAAAAATGATAAAAATTAAACCACACAAAACCTACTATAATAGTTGCCACTCGACTATCTGGTCTACCTGAAAAATCCAGCAGTCTCTAAATGAGCAGCTTGGATGTAGCAATTTCTCCAAGTTGTTGTAACAAATTTCCACACACTTAGAAACATAAAAACAAGAGAAGTTGATAATCTCAATGTTATAGAGGCCTGGGAATGTGGATATCCAGAATCCTGAGTTGTTTTAGTAAGTGCCCCAAGTAACTTTTACTTGTACATATTGTGTAGCCTTAGGAAATGCTATTCACCTAGTCTTCAATGTTGAATTGGCATTCCCTTCACTCTGCACAGTACTTATTGCCTATGAATTCTCTTTATTGCTTAAGAATTCTGCTTAATGCATTCTTTTTCCTCTTCTTCCACTAGAATATGGATGCCCAGGGCAAGGGCTTTGATCTGGTTTGTTCTTGTTTTACATTCGAAATTTAGGATAATGACTATCTGGTATGTGGGAGGTGGTCCATAAACATTTACCAAGTAAGAGTAAAGCAGAATATAAATAATAAAGGAAGTAAGGATACACCAGATATCTTTCATGCTCTACTGCCATTTTGGAAGAATCTTTTAGATATCTATCCTTTGATTCTTGTTATAATATATTCGTGGATCTGTAATCATTAAATACCTGCTGCCTATAAGTTATTTTACTAGAATCTAAAAGAAAATAAAAAGAAGGCTAATTGGAGCAATAATGTAAGCCTCAGAACTCCTTTTGTCTTAAAACAATATATACTAAGCTATATTAATGAATTTTTTTCTTAGGGTGATAGAGTTGTGATTGTAAATGACAGCCTTGCACATTCATCATGCTGGCTATGCAGTTTGATTTCAGAATGCTCTCAGACCTCCTGCTTTATGCTGATGGATTCATTGTCATCATGTCATCAAACAGGACAACATGCTCTCCATTTTGAACATGGAGACACCGAGATACAGTGGTGTGATGTGTCCTGCCAGGTCATAGACAGACTAGAAATAAGCCAGTGCAAGAGAATTTCTGATCCAAACAGCATTGAAATGAGTAGTTACCTTTTAAAGCTCTACTGAGCATCCCATTCACAAGCTCTGTCAGGTTGAGCGCAGACAGATCAACTGACCTTGCTGGGAGTTCTGAAAGAGATTCAAAAACATCTCTGGTGGGATTTTTCTCTGCAACAGAAACAGTTTCTCATTTCCAAAATTAGATCAGAACTTCTTCTTCAGGCACATGCTGAACACAGACCAAGTGCCAGACACAAGGAGCTCAGAGGTAAGCAGCAATTCATGCCAGGAGCTCAGTAGGTGACAGTCGAGGACACGTACTATGACTCACATAGCACTTGTTTTGAGTGACTGTTTTATCTCTGTGTTTGGAGAGAACAGGAATTGACAGACTACCTCTCATCCACAGTTGGAGGTTCCAGGCCATCACGAGTGTTCTCAGCACCTCTGAATTTGGAAACTGTGCACTGATTTATATGTGGACCCAAGCCTGGCAGGCTACTGGCATCTACTAAAATATTATTAAACTTTAAAGTTCCACAATTCCAATATATGGGCTTTATCCTCAGAAATGCAGATTTAATAGAACTTGGACATGACCCAGACATTAGTATGGAACAACAAAATCCCCCAGGTATTGGTGTGTATGACCATATGGAAAGAGGCTGCCAGTGGAAATATTCCCTTCTCCTAGTTGTTACTTAAGTACATGGAAACATTAGTGGACCAGGCTGACAGAGTGGTTGACAGTCCTCTTTATAGTATTAAAATCACTGCTTCCAATTTTTACCTCATGCTTAGATGGTGTGACCCCTGTTGTGTTGATTGAGAATTATTTTAGAGAAATGAAAAAAATTGCTTAGCAGTCTAGATTTCCATAGCAAGGTAAGTGGAAGACTCACCTGTGGTTGCAAGAACCTCTACCCCCTTTATCATCTTCTCTTCTCCTTTGAAGACAGACTCTGGGAAAAGAAAAGTTTTCATGACGTTATGTAATTCTCTATCACCAGCCCCAGGGATATGGAGAAGGCTTAAGGTGACTCTTAGGCTCAATAGAGTAACATCACTGGGAGATTCCCCAGGAAGGAAGAGCCTGGATCTTCCTGCACTTGCTCACCTAATTCAGTTTTAGTTCTAATCTGTTACCTGGCTATGGTCTAGAGAACCATGTACTCATAAATAAAATGCCTATAATGCAGTGTCTAGTCTACTTAACTCATTAACTGAGTCAGGAAACTGGGCTTTGGGGAAGAGAGCAACTGGCTTGACTTTGCACAAGGCTATGGGGTGAAGGGCTGAGAACTCACTTCCTAGAACTGCAGTGCAATGGAACTCCATAAACATCAGGCCACTTGCTTATGAGCTTCTGGCTTCATGAAGTTTCTTGACTGTGACTTTGGAAGGGGGAGACTCGTGAGCAATGGCAATTAGTGTTGTAAGCATTTCAAACAGGGTACTAACCTGGACAGAGGGTAGGAAAAGGCCTCTTAGAGGCAGGGACTGACCTGGAGGACTAGTCACTTTGAATTAGAGGATGGGTAATCACACCACACCTGTTGCTATCACTGTAAGCAACAGTAAACTGCTTAATTGTAAATTAAGATGGAAATGCAGAAGAATAAAGGTATAGAGTCTGAAATATGTGCCCAGTGCTCCTGAGTTAGTCAGGACTGTAGGACTGGCCTCCGTACCTGCTGTGTGAAGGAGGGATCCATATTTTTCCTTCTTGAGGCCTTTGTTTCCAGACACTGAAACAAGCGATTCCATTAGTGAAATACCACCCTAGGGCACCTTCTCACACACTATGTGACATCCTTAAAGATCATCTTGTCTACCACTGCCTTTGAAGGATGGAGGGACAACGACCCTGAGAATTTAAATGACAGACCCACATCCCACAACAGGCAGAGTCAGCATAAAACTAAAACACAGGCAGATGAGATCTTCAGTAAGACAACTTTGTGATGATTTTCACCTCGATTCATATTTCACTATTGGAACAAGATGTAATATGAGATCAATCCCTTTATGGTATTTTAGAAATGTGTTTTTGGACAGTTTCATACATGTATATAATATGTCCTGGTCATCCTCATACTTCTCTCTTAACCTCCTCATACCCCTTATGCTGGCTGCCAAGTCTTTCATGTCTTTCCATTTTGTTTTGTGACCCACTGGGTTTAACCAGGGCCACTCAGTAAAGTATGGAGCATGGGCAACTTCCACTGAAGAGAATGACTTCCTCTCTTCCAGCAGGTCTCAACTGCTATTAGTTATGAAACGATCCATATGAGATAGTTATTGATAAACATACTGCTGATTAAGCCAATTAAAGTTTTTAGTCCATTTATTAACGACCAGACCAAGAGTGTCAGGGATAAGGACAGAATCTCTAGTTAGTGGAAAAATACAGACCCCCAATAAGACAGGGAACTAGATCATCTTACAGTCAGGTTGCCTAGCAACAGGACATTGAGTCAGAGCCCTTGACCCTCTCACCCTGTAAACATCCTACACAAACATCCTGTTAGCTTGCCCCCACCTTATACAGATGACAGCTTCTTGCTCCCCCCATCCTGTGGAACTATATAAACCTTTCTGAAAGAAAAATAAAGGGACACCTTGATCAGAATCTAAACTTGGTGTCTTTTTCTTTATATCTCCTGTCCCTACATTCCCTCCTTAGGGTGGTCAAGAACCCGTTGAAGCCCTGCAGGCAGGGCGACTGGTGCACAAGAGCAGGCTCATGCTTCTGAAAAGTCTCTTGGTACCCAAGCTCAGGCACAGGATTTTAAAAGACAAATACATAATTAATCACATCAGTGTTCAAAGGGAAGATTGCACTAGTGAGGGATTTGGGGCAGCCTAGTAACATCTGCTTTCTTTGTATAGCTCATCAGTATTTTCCAGACACTACCTACTATGTTTGGACCATGGTCAAGGTCATGGACAGTCCCAGAAGGGTTACCAAGGTGTATGTGGCTCTTGGGGGTGGAAGGCTCAGAAGTGACCAGGCAGGCACAAAAGAAAGTTAGGATGGGATGGTGTTACCTGAGTCATTTCAGCTATCCTGGTCAGGTCCCATGACCCCCTCCCCCAGCTATGACTGAATATTTACTGGCTTACTCTGATGTGGGTCCTATGAAGTTGTAAGGTCATTCCTGCACAGCCACATCATACCTATAAAACAGCATTTCATGGCCAGCCTCCTCATTGCCCAGCTCTGACATTCTTTCTGCCCCATCTCCCATGATGCTCCCAAAGCCTCCTCTATACAAATTTCTGTTTGAGGAAATCTCTGACCAGACACCTTCCTTCCTTCCTTCCTTCCTTCCTTCCTTCCTTCCTTCCTTCCTTCCTTCCTTCCTTCCCCTCTTCCTTCTTTCTTTCCTACTTTCCTTCCTCCCTCCCTCCCTTCTTTCTTTCCTTCCTTTGGACATTGTGCTGGTTGATTTTTTTTTACTATAACATTTTTATTAATTCGAGGATTTCATACATTCATATAGTGTATTTTCACACATAGACACCCTGCTCCTAACTCCTTCCAGATCCACCTCCCACTCCTCTGTTAGATAGCAGTCTCCTCCTAGATTAAAGCATTCCATCCTACAGATGAGTTCATTAAGACAGGAAGTAAACAACTCAAAATAGCTTTAGGAAGTCCCCTTTCACTGACCAGATTCACTAGGCTCTTCCCTCTCCAAGAGCATATAAACAGTAAAGACTACTGAGGGTCATTTTCAGAAAAGCCCACCTCACTGGCAGAAGCAGAGATCAACTGAACTGCCTGAAAGAAACAAAGACCAGACAGCACCTAGTATGTTATCACCTTTATTCTTTCTGATTTCTTTTCATGTTGGAATTATTCTCAATTAAAAGGGAGAAAGTTGGAGGCTCAGATTGACTATTTGTGAAAAATTATCACACTCATATGCAATATATTGTACAGCTGGTGGCTTCAGAGACAGAGAAGTGGTTTTGTGTGGAAACATTTTAAATGTATGCACATGTTGTACCATTTGCCTTTTGAAGCATTGGATGCTCTCCTTAAAAGCAAAAATTAGAGGAGATAGGAATGGGGAGTGGGCTGGGGGGGCGGGAGGAGGGAGGACAGGGGAATCCGTGGCTGATATATAAAATTAAATTAAATTATAAAATAAAAATTTTTAAAAATTTTAAAAAAGGAAATAAAGAGAAACCTCTATCCTCCATAAAAGTCCGAATGAGTATTGATCAAGTTATCCTGTTTATTTTTTAAGTTCGGACTGGCTGCTCTATGGGGTGTTTTACAAGGCACTTTTCATAGGTCAGGCAATTTCACACCATGCAAACTAGGAAAGGTAAAGGTGAGTGAACAATATATTTCAAAGGTGATTACGGCAAACAGCAGTGCTTCCCTTATAACATCTCGTCCTCTGATGAAATACCACACTCTGCGTGAATTTAGTAGGATCCCCAGAAGAGAAGACCCAGAGAGCTCTGGAATCTGCTAGAGCTGAGTGAGCTGGGGAGGCACAATGACCCATTTACCTGTTGTAGGTAGGAGGGCCATTCCCTTCTCTTTCTTGCCTTCGCCTTTGAGAGCAGACACTAAAATTAAAAAGGAAGAAGAGGTTGCACCAGAGAAATGACAATGCAGACAGACATCAGACATGATTCAGTCCAAGTGATCTGTTTTCCCATGTGAGGGAACTGCCATCGAGAACTGTGGTGTGGTTTCTTAAATCCCCTATGTGTTTTGTTCATTTCTTCATTTCTCATCACATATTTACTGAAAACAAATATGATTGAGACTGTTATTCAGCAACAGAATCTGATAGCTATTGTGTATGTTAGGGAGGCCAATATGAAAGAAGGGAATTCAACAGCATAAAGGGCAATAATTACAAATAGTGCTTTGATGGAAATGTGGATATAGTTGACAGGGAGCCTGATCACAGCTCAGCAACATGGAAGTCTTCTCTGGGAGGGCATGGTGAACTGAGATATGAGGATGAACAGTATCTGGGTAGGACTTAAGTGGCTGGGGGCTGTTCTACATGCGGAGAATAGCATATGCCACAGTCCTACATTACCTGTGAGCATCTCTCTAAAGAGCTGGCTGAAGGTCAAGGTGTTGGAACATTAAAAAAAAGGAGGTGGGCATTTATGGGAGCTGGAGAAGATGAAGTGAGCAAGGTCATGTGGAGCACATGAAGAACTTGGAATATTATCTGAACAAAAGAAGACATCACCGAATCTTTTGTGGGGAATAACGGTAATCACCTATTTACAAAGATCACATGGGCTGACAAGTGGAGAATGGAGCAATAGGAGAATTAGTGAGCTAATTCAGAATGCTTCCTTGGTGGGAGAGCAAACAAAGGATGGTGATGTGAACAGGTGGCAGAGGGCAGAGCCTTCTGTGACACTCAAGCACAAAAAGCCAGAAGGAAATATATACAACATAATTGTCATTTTGACCAAAGTCACTTAAGATTCTGCATTGAAATATTGCTGTTGAGATTCTTAAAGCACAATAATACCCTCCTATAACACACAGAACAGACACTAACAAGTGAACAGCCCACCTGTATTCCAGAGAGAGAAGATACAGGCAAGGCCTATGCACAGCCTCACTGGAGCACCACATAGCCAGAAGCTCGGCATGCTGGGAGGCTTTGTCCACCTGGTAGCAAAACATCAAGCACATAGAGGAAGCCAGGCTTGCTTGTTAAGCACCCTGATGTAGAAAATGCTCTGTAAGCAGTGCTGGGCAAGTTATTAGTGTAGAATCTCATTAGGTCATGCTGAGATAACAAATGGACACCATGATTTCTTTAGCTTAATTTTGAAACAAAGTTCATTTTTTTAACCTCCATATTTGATTATGAACAGTAGGAGAGGGAGCTCTGGCCCACAAAGTTACTGAAGAATCTTAATTAGTGGACTCTCAACCATCTTGTAGCTTTCTACCTGGTAACCTGTTAGCTGTGGACTTCTTAGCTGTGGTAGTAGTAGTAGGGGATAGCTGGTGGGTTAGGTACCACACTTTGTGTGCTTTAGCAGAAAGTGACATGTTTAGTTTTAGTTAGAATCTGTGTCTAAGTCATGCAACTACTCTGTGCAACTTCAGGGCATCTGGTAATATGGGGGAGGTTTGCATGCACATTCTAGGGGCAGTCATGTAGTTTCTGAGATGAGAAATAGCCTCTAAAGACAAAACATTACTGTTAATGTTACTATTTATATTAAGTGCTATAATTATGGATATAGGTGACTATTACAACTTGCCCAGCTATCATTGTGATAGCTGTCTTAGAGAGTTTATTCTGTAGCATGAAAGCTAATGTAGAAAATAATAGACCAACAATAATGAAAAAAATATATTGAGCACCTTCTGTGGACCACATACCACACAGAACACTGATGTATATTTTCTCTCAGTGAAGCCAGAACTGATCAGCTTAGGGGAGTGAGAATGATGGGTAGGCAATGAAAATATGGTGAACTAAGGTAAGGATTCTTTCCTCCAGGTCCTAGATCACAATGGCAAAACTACTGTGCTCTGATGACCTTTGTATATAAGATGAACAGCTGAAAATTCATTCTGAAGATTACATAGAGTACATAGGATCAAAAAATCCAGCTCCTAGGGCTAGAATGGGTGCCTAAGGATCTTAACTCTTTCTCATCCCATTACCTTTTGCTCTTTGCCCTCTCTCCTTCCTCTTCTGCATTAGCACAACTGCAGAGCCACCAAGATGATGAGTAAATAGAAGCTTACATCAGGAAAAGTCACTGTCTGTATTTATATAACAGCTGCACACATTCTTTTGATCACTGATCATCATGTCAACAATGTCTTTCTACTAAAAGTAAATGTGTTAAACTTTATTACTTTAAGACCACAATTGCTGCTGATTTTGCTCATGGAGGAAAAAGTCAATTTTTCTTTAGTTTAGGTTTCCATTAATCTCCATTGCTGAATCAATTCTATGCTAGGAGGAAGGTGAGCAGGATTATTAGCAAACAAAAACTGAGGGAGTACAGTTAAATTGAGTTTGAGACAATGAATATTATTTTATTGTTTCTCATTCAGCACTGGAGACAAGCCTGATTTGGAGAGGCAGAGGGTTCTTGAAAGAATTTCACACTTTACTCAGTAGATGATGGGCTGGACTTGAACTCATGGTAGCACTGATCACTTCTGCCTTCTCTAGCCTTCCTTTTGCACACCTGGGCTACTGTGGGAAGGTTTAGGGTATCAGGTAGGGAACATGTGTCTAAGTCAGAAGCACTCTATTTGACTCCTGAGTTGGGCTTTGTAACCTGGATCTAACTGGAGCTTCCCTCAACCCAAAGAAACTAACGAGACATATAGTGGCACAGTTGTTTGAAAGCATGGAGTCTAGAGTTAGACTTTCTGAACTTATTCCCTGGTTCTGCCATTTTTTTAGCTGTCTAGGTTATTAAAAGTATTTGTACTTCGGTTTCTTCCCTCAAGGCTATGACGACTATCAAAACATGTTCTTAGGGAATAATTCAATAGACAACATCTTGCAGAGCTAGAGCTACCTCACCATTCAACCAAAAGTGTGATGCTCAAGAACATTGGTACTCCATTTAGCAAACAATTTTCTTCATGGGACAGACTTATAGTTTTCAAGGCCCCATCTTATAAATAAAATCTATATCAGCTATCAAATATTTTGCTCGAAAACTAAGTTATCATTATTCCTTCCATTCCCCATGGCTATTATTATAATATCTACAAACCACTGCTCCTTCAGTGAAACTTGCAAAGAAGAAAATCAGTAATGCTAATGAGAACAGTAAAGTCCTGAGGGATTAAGCCACCTGGAGACCTGGCACTTTGGCACATAGATTATTTTGAGCTGAAAGCTATTGAGAATTGACAGATGCAGGAAGTAACCTTTTCAGAGATTCCTTTATCTGGCAGAATGCACCCATTTCCAGTTAATGAATTCTGTCATAAACCCCATGTATAGGAGGCCTTTTATAGCCATGAGTATTGGCAATGAGTTGAGCCTGCATAAGCAGCTCTCCTTAAAGTAAACCTTATCTTCAGTTTGTTTCCCCATGCACTTACCTTCCCATTGTGCACCACACCTATAAGCTCAAATGACCTTTTCTTTGAAAACTTTAATTATCTCTTCACCACTTTGTTGGCCTCTCACTAAAGCAGTATGTGAGTCTCTGTATCAAGTTGCCTCTTTGGGATTTTTATTTCATTTCTGTGAGGATTGACATAAGCATATAGAGCACTCCACTTCACTTAATCTAATTTTTGTTAGCTCAACTTGCATGGCCTCAGGCATTGATGCTAAGAGGTGGAGGCAATAAGACTTCTTTATTGGTTGGTAAGCTGTCCTCCGTGTACTAAGCCTTCGTGTTTGGACACAATATCTGGGTATTATTTTCTGTGCCTATCATATTAGACAGATAATACCCTTTATATAATATAAAGATCAAGAGATCAGAGGTGGACCCTTAGCTCATGGCCACATGGCTTCTAAAAGGAAAGCTGAGTGTGATGGCTCATGTCTATAAATCAGCCTTCGGTGGTTGAGATAGGAGGATCATTGTAAGCTCAGAACCAGCCTAGGCTACAAAGCAAGTATCAGACCAGCATGAAATACAGTGTGAGACCCTGTTTCAAACAAATAAAAAAATTAAGCTCCAAACAAATCAAACCCAACCCAATCAAATACAACACTAAATAAGAGAACTGGAGATTCATTCCTACCTGCAAAATACTGCCTTAGAAAGCCATGGAAAGGGTCCGATGCTGAAAACGAAGTTGATGACTTCAAAGCATTTTAATTGGATAGAGGGGTTAGAAACCCAGAAACTCCCCAAGAGACATATAAAAAAGGGTTATTAAGGCAGTTAAAAAGGTTATTGAGTCAAGATCTGCCCAAGAGTCTCATAATGTTAACTCTCAATACATCCATGTCTTTATCAACAATAGCCCCGGTGTTGGTGGTATGAGCAGTAAGAACTGAACTCCCAGAGTCTTAGTAGTCAATGTATTGTTTCCAGTTAACAAGTATTAGAAATCACCAACGTTTAGTTTGATCTGACAAGCAAGTCTATCTTTTCCACTACACTGTGAAGGGGTGAAGATGCCCCTTTATTGCTGAAATCACAGGAAAGAAAAACTCAGAGAGATGAACAACAGCCATGAGCAGCCACAATGACTGTGAAATATTACTTCTACATATATTTCCATGGTCATTTGCTCATCTGATTTCTAGCTCAGCACCTGCTCCCTCTTCTGGGAGAGGAAGTGGAAACTGAGTAAATAATTGCTCAAGGCCATTAAGATGGTGATAACAGGCCTGGGTTTCAATCTCCAACAGCCACCTCTACAGCCCTGAGAGAAAGTCAAACAGATGAGGGACTGTCTTTTCAAAAGATCTAATGAAGAGCAAGAGGTGAACAGTCTCCGGCCAGGACTGTCACATAGGATGATCCACTTGTCCCCAAAGCCACCCTCCCATTAGTTGCTATTATCCTTATTCTGGAGTTCGAAGAAACAAGCTTAGTCAGTAGCCATTTCAAGGCATGCGGCCAGAAAGCCAGGAGGTGTGTGTTTGCTGTCCGAGTCCATGATGGATTTGAGTTTGACTTGAAACAGAAAGTTAAACTTGGCCACAGCTACCTTGCTCTTAAACACATCTTGGGGCATTCTTTTCTTATCGTTTCAGTTTCTTGGATTGAAGACCACGTTTTCCTTATCTCAGAAGTGAGGACAATCTACCCCCTCACTGGCTCAGGAATGCTTTAAGATCCTAATCGATACCACAAAGGAAATGGGAGGCAGCAGATTGTGATCAAAGAACAGAGACTTCGCTCAACACGGTGGAGATATGGCAGAAAGGGTTCTCCTATCGCTCAGCCTCCAGGAGCCAGAACACAGGAATTACAGCATTCCTTTGCTGGCCTCAAGCTTTCGGGGTGAGGAGACCAAAGGCAGCTTAAAATATCTATAGTATATAACTCACCAGTCTCCTGAGCAGGATGAATGACTTCAAAGAACTTAGACAGCCAAGAAGATTAGTAGTGAGGCCAGAGTGGTGAGATTTATATGAGTTCTTAGTGAAAGACACAGGGGGTGGGGATGGGGAAGGGCTTCATAACTCCGTTTTAAATCCTCTGGAAAAAAAAAAAAGGATTAATAATCCTCCCCAAAACTCTGGGCAGTGAAAGAGGATCATCTCCATCAGAGAAAAAATGCTTGTGTGATAAGCTGAATAGAATCCGTGAGCTGGATGACAAAGCACCGATTCAGCCTGGGATGGGAAAACTTTCCTGACAGCAATTACCATGTGGTAGGGGATAGCACAGAAGGAAGCAGGTGATGAGTCTCTCTTCCTGTCCTGGAAGTCTTTGGGCTCAACATCACCTGGCACACAGCCAGCCGGAGTCTTCTGAAGAATTGGCCAGGCTGAGGTCAAGGTTGGCAGGCACCTAGAGCAGGAGCGTCAAGCCAGTCAACTGCCCATGTGCACAGGACTTTTGAACTCAGAAAAGATGTCAAGTTTTAAAGAGCTTGTGGGGAAAAAATCAAGGGTATTTTGTTGACATAGAAACTACATAGACATATTTCAGGACTGATGGCTGCTGCGTGGGATTAAAAAAAAAAACCCACTAGATGAAGTGTATTTCCTTAGACCCAGAACTGTCACAATAAACAAGCTAGGGTCCAGGTCTACAGGCCTACATGGGAAGATTGTTGATTCCCTCAAAGTCAAGTGGTTGATCTACAGAATAGGGATCACAATAGTGGCTACTGTGTGGGATTGCTGTATGGACATAAGGGTCACACAAATCCTCACTGTGACAAGTATTTATTAGAAATCACCCACTGACAGCTTAAGAAGACTGCCTTTCTGATCTTTTGGTTGTTTCCTGTAAAACACAACTACTGTGCTCATAATAATAGTCCCAGGGGAGGCAGGAAGAATGAAAGTCACAGCCCTGGTCCCACTTCTGTGTCTCCATAGCTGTGTGGCTTTGGGTAAGCCACTTAAGCCCTAACCCCCATTTTCTTCACACTTGAAAATGCACTGATTATTCCCCAAGGTAATTTAACTCTCTCTAAACTAGATAATTCATATAATAGACGTAAAGCAGAGCCATTATATTGACTTCTAGTATCCTGAGATGATCTACTCACTTCAGTGGAACTCACATCCAAGATCTTATCTCTGAGCACCGTCTCTGGCCCTTCATTTCCTTCCTCTCAAGCCTGGACTCCATGTACTATGTGAGCATCATATCCTAATACCTCCACCACCATCATCTCTTTCCTGACTCCTTGGATACAGTCTCACCGTGAATGCTTTCATTGTTAATTGGCACCCGAGTTTTATCTAGCCTAGCTAAGCATTTGTTGTGAACTCCAGGTTGAATTGACACTAGGTCAATGCTTCTCAACCTCTGGGTCATGACCTCTGTGGGGGTCACATACCAGATATCCTGAATTTCAAATATTTACATTAGGGTTCACAACAGTGGTGAAATTACAGTTATGAAGTAGCAATGAAATAATTTTATGGTTGGGGGTCACCATAACATGAGGAACTGTATTAAAGGATCTCAGTGTTAGGAAGTTGAGAACCAGATGCTCCAGGCTGTTAGCAGTTTGTTTATCTGACTCAGCATGAGTTTTGCTGTCTTGCTGCAGAAGCATCATGTGGCATCAGTAAGTGCTGCCCCTGGGCTTGGTACTGAAAATTTAGGTACCGAGGCTCTCACTTCAGCTTTCCTAAATTTTTAAGGAAAACAGGAATTAACAAAGGAAAGTTGATTTATTTACAGTTTGGCCAAACCAGGGGGAGGAAAAAGTCTATTTTCCTCTCCATTGGGTCTGTGAACATCTCGCAATGTATAGAAAACCAGGAAACAGGTTAGACACGTAAATTTAGCTGAGACATTTTGATCCTTTCCTATGGGGAGGTAAGGTTTCAGGCCCGGCAGAATTCTTTCTCTCCAAGTCCATTCCTTTAATTATTAAATCTTCCTTTAATTATTAAAGTTAAATAGGTGAAGGGTAGAAGGTTGTGTGTCTTCCTCTCTGGAGGACAGCTTAAGTTCCAGCTCCTGAATACCCGTTAAACACAACTCACAGGTGAAGTAAAAGTGAGAGTATGATGGTTGAAGTGAGAGGCAGAAGTGTCTTCAGAATTCTTCCTTTCATAGGGGCTTCAGCGGGGGATCATCGTGACTGTGGTTCAACACACCAAATGACAGTTAAATCTAACATCTAATGCTTGCTGTTCTATGGACAAGCAAACCCAACGAGTAGAGAAGAACTGATAAAAAGAAATACATTTATTTACAATTTTGGTGAGAACTAAGGAGAAAAAAATTCTCATGTTCCTTCTACTTTTCCTATACAAAGGGCTGCAGTTTATAGAAAAGATTAAACAGAAGCCAAGAGATACACATATACATATACATATACATATACATATACACATATTTTTTCAGCTGTGGGACAAGTTACCAGAATCTTTCTCTGGCAGTTCCTGCTTGGCTGCCAGGACTTCAGGTTGTGGTCACCTCAGCATGGGATTTTCTAGTGAAAATTTCATTGTGTGTGTGTGTGTGTGTGTGTGTGTGTGTGTGTGTGTGTAGGACATGTTTAACTGTGTCTTTAACTATCACTCTCCACTTTGTTTTTTAGACCCAGTCTTTCACTGAACCTGGAGTTCACAGTTTCAGGGAGCCCCAAATGACCCACTCATCTCTTCCCCAGATATAGGGTTACAGATGTATACAGATGTATATGACCATGCCTACATTTTATGTGGGTTCTGGGGGTTTGAAATCAAAATCTTCATTCTTGCTCAGTAAGCACTTTATCCACTGAGCCATCTCTCCAGCCATAATGTTTAATATATATATATAAACCAAAATGCTGTTTCCCCTCTTTCCTCTCCTCCCAGTCCCTCCCTGAACCTTCCCTCTCTCCTCCCATCCCCCTGTCATCCATTCCTCCTTCATTTCTATTCAGAGGAGGGCAGGGCTCCCATGGACACCATCTGCCAAAAGTTGAAGGTGAGGAAACCCAACAGGAGGAAAAAAAGTCCCCAAACCAGCAAAAGAGTCAGAGACAGCCCCTGCTCCCACTGTTAGGAGTCCCATACGAGTACCAAGCTACACAACTGTAATATATATGCAGAGTGCCTTGGTCAGTCCCATGCAGGCTCCCTGGTTGTTATTTCAGTCTCTGTGAGACCCTATGAGCCCAGGTTACTTGTTTCTGTGGGTTTTCTTGTGGTATGCTCGACAGCTCTGGATCCTACAAACCTTCCTCTGACTCTTCTGCAGGATTTTATGAGGTCCACCTAATATTTGGCTGTGGGTCTGCATCTGTTTCCATCAGTTGGAAAGCTGATGATGAAGCCTCTCTGATGACAACTGGGCCAGGCACCAATCTATGAGTTTAGCAGAACAGAACATCATCAAGAATCATTTCATTGGCTCTCTGCTCCTCCTGTTCCAGAGACAGCCACATCTTTCCATGCAGTGCCAGTCTTGTTCCTGAGACACGATGGTGAAGGTCGGAGTGAACGGATTTGGCTGAATTGGACACCTGGTTGCCAGGGCTGTCTTCTAGTCTGGCAAAGTTGAAATTATTGCCATCAATGATCCCTTCATTGACCTCAACTACATGGTCTATATGTTCCAGTATGACTCTGCCTATGGCAAGTTCAATGGTACGGTACAGTCAAGGCTGAGAACAGGAAGCTGGTCATCAAAGGGAAGGCCATAACCATCTTCCAGGAGCAAGATTCCCCCAACATCAAGTGGGGTGAGGCTGGTGCCGAGTATCTTGTGGAGTCCATTGGTGTCTTCACCACCATGGAGAAGGCTGGGGCCCACTTGAAGGGTGGGACCAAAAGGGTCATCATCTCCGTCCCTTCTGCTGACGCCCCCATGTTTGTGATGGGTGTGAACCATGAGAAGTACGACAATTCACTCAAGATTATCAGCAATGCTTCCTGCACCACCAACTGCTTAGCCCCCCTGGCCAAGGTCATCCATTACTACTTTGGCATTGTGGAAGAACTCATGACCACAGTCCACGCCTTCACTGTCACCCAGAAGACTGTGGATGGCCCCTCTGGGAAGCTGTGGCGTGATGGCCTTGGGGCTGCCCAGAACATCATCCCTGCATCCACCGATGTTGCCAAAGCTGTGGGCAAGGTCATCCCAGAGCTGAACGGGAAGCTCACAGATATGGCCTTCCATGTTCCTACCCGCAATGTGTCTGTCGTGCATCTGACATGCCGCCTGCAGAAACTTGCCAAGTATGATGACATTAAGAAGGTGGTAAAGCCAGTGTCAGAGGGCCCACTAAAGGGCATCCTGGGCTACACTGAGGACCAGGTTGTCTCCTGCGACTTTAACAGTGACCCCCACTCTTCCACCTTTGATGCTGGGGCTGGCATTGCTCTCAATGACAACTTTGTGAAGCTCATTTCCTAGTATGACAATGAATTTGGCTACAGCAACAGGGTGCTGGACCCCATGGCCTACATGGCCTCCAAGGGGTAAGAAGCCCTCCCTGGACAACCCATCCCAGCAAGGACAGCAAGAGAGTCCCTCGGCTGCTGAGCAGTTCCTGTCCCATCTAAGCCCCCGATACTGAGCATCTCCCTCACAGTTTCCATCCCAGACCTCCAGAACAACAGGATGGGCTTAGGGAGCCCTACTCTCTTGAACACCATCAATAAAGTTCATTGCACCCATCAAAAAAATCATTTCATTGATTTTTTTTTTTTTTTGGCCAGTTGTGTTCTATCCTAAGTTTCTGGTCTATCCAGCCTCTGGGTCCTGGCCCTCCTAGTGGTATGAGGGGTGGGGTCCCTCTTGTGGCATGGATCTCAAGCTGGACCAGTCACTGTTTGGCCATTCACACAATTTTTGGCAGGACAAATTAAAGGTTATGTGTTGGAGTTGGTGTTCCAATCCCTCTACTGGAAGTCTTGCCTGGTTACAGGAGATGGCCAGTTCAGTCTCCATATCTCCTATTGCTAGGAGTCTTAGCTAGGGTCATCTTTATAGATTCCTGGGAATTTCAATTGCACTAGATTTCTAGCTTGTCCCCAAGATGGCCCCCAATTCCAGTTCTTTTTCCCAGTAATCTCTCCTTCCATCCTCCCTCTACCTGATCCCTCCTGTTCCTGAACCCCCATCCCCTCCTCCACCTTCAATGTCTACTCTATTTCCCCTTTCCAGGAGACCTACTGCCCCCTCCCCCCGCGCCAGCTCTCCTTGTTACTTAGCTTATTTGGGTCTGTGGATTGTAGAATGGTTATCCTGTATTTTACAGCTAATATCTACTTATAAGTGAATACATACCATGTTTGTCTTTCTGGGTCTGGGTTACTTCACTCCAGATGATTTTTTTCTAGCTCCGTCCATTTGCCTCTAAATTTCACGAGGTCATTGTTTTTAATAGTGGAGTAATACTCCATTGTGTAAATGTACCACAATTTCTTTATCCATTCTTTGGTTGAGGACATCTAGGTTGTTTCCAGTTTCTGGCTATTACAAATAAAGCTGCTATGAACATAGTTGACCAAGTGTCCTTGTGGTATGGTGGAGCATTCTTTGGGTAGATGCCCAGGAGTGATATAACTGTGTCTTGAGGTAGATCAATTCCCAAATTTTATGAGGCACCACCATATTCATTTCCAATGTGGCTGTACAAGTGTGCATTCCCACCAGCAATGGAGGAGTGTTCCCCTTGCTCCACATCCTCTCCAGCATGAGCTGTCACTTGTGTTTTTAATCTTAGCCATTCTAAGATTAATGTTTAATTCTTGAAGGTCTCTATTGCACTACTACATTAATTCACATGGTTCTGAAACATGAAGTTTTAAAGCCAGAAGTGTCACAGGCTCACAGAGATCCAAACAGGAGTGGTGACCTTTGTCTTTCCACAGTATGCCCCAGTGCTGCTGTTTCCTCCTTTCCCCTCACTCTGGCAACTGGGCTAGTGATCATAGCTAGAGAGTAGGCAATTGCTACTACCTGAACTGTCCTGAGCATGCTAAACTAGGTTGCCCATGTGCTTCTGGGGATACTCCTGTCCCTGTCTTCCATTTCCCTAGAGTAATGCCCGGAGTACAGATGTGTGATATTATGTTTAGCTTCATGTGGGTTCTAGAGATTCTAACTTAATGATTCTAACTTGATGCTTTCTTGGCCAGTGCTGAACCCATTCAAACATTTCCCTAGTACTTACAGTCTTCTGCTGGTCTAAGTACTCATGGTTCTCATTTGAATTGTTGCCAACATGATACTGTTCCTGACTGACCTCATTGCTCTTATTTTGTTCCCTTCAGGCAGTTTTAGTAGAGTAGCCATAGAAGTCATTTTCAATATAAATAACATCTCACCATCCTCTACACAGAGTCTTGCACTGAATCCCTCCTGACTCAGAACAAAAGCGGCTAATAGCCTATCAGCCCTCTATGACCTAACCCACATTACTTCAATTTCCTCTCATTGTCCTCCTGCCTCTGCTAATTCCCTTTGCCTTGAACTCACCTGAGACTGACCTGGCCAGAACCAGAAGACCATCTGCCACCAATGTTTTCGGACCTGATGTGGGGCCAGGACCCAAGACAATCATACTTTTCTTAGGGAAGACACCTTACACGTCCCCAGTGTAGGGAAGCTATTCAGATCTGGGTCAACTGGATGCCTGTGTTCAATGTAGGAATACAGTTTTGGAAACAATAGCAGATTCCCCGGAGCATCTAGGATATGAGGCTCTGAATGGACTATTGCTCTATGCAGATGAAAAAGGATTTTCTCAGGGATATAATTTTTCAGGTCTATCTATCATGCACTTGATACTCATGAGACTGAGGGTTTTGTTGGGGGAATGAGCACATGGCTGAAAGGTGCATGATGTTCCCATCAACACAAGTTGTCCATAAACACAAGTTGTTCCCTTGCAGCTAGACACTGATCTAGCTGAAGAGCATTAGTGATGGCCCTTGTTCCAAGAGGCTCCAGGCACTGGGTATCCTTCTCGTAAGAATAGTAGTCAGCTTGCCTACAGCTGTCCTACCCTGCCCTTCGACTCTCTCAGAATGGTTCTGTTTGTCTTTGTGTAAGTAGGATTCAAACTGGACTTGTGTGCCACATACTGATAATTCCTGCCCCAGATCCCTTCTGTCTGTCTTCCAAGAGTACACTGGCAGTTGAGGTATAGTTCTCTGTGCAGACAGCTCTGCACATTCATTGGCCGTGTCTCCCCACTTCTCTACCTGAGGCTCACAGCACCTTGGAGTTCATTCAGTTGTAGCAGGAGTAACCTGAGCGTGCCCATTTAATATCCAAGGGCAGCCATCAGCCAGCAAAGGGTAGACTCTAGTAGGCTCCTGTGTGCCTACTAGAACAATTCTTTGGTCCAATTCACATACATTCTCAGGGGGCTTCCTACAAACTTAGCCCAGTCAGTTACAAAGATTAGCGTCCTGGGACCTGCGATGGTACCTGGGACCTGTGAGGGTAGGAGTACTTAGGTTCATGTTAAAGGTTCCGTGCTATTTCTAGCTCTGGGAAATTCTATTGTCCCATGGTAAAGTCCTGGCCTAATCCTTATATGTGATCCCTTTATTAACATCTTAACTTCAAAAGAGTCAGGCACAGCAATACATGTCTGCAACTGGGGACAGGACCTGCTGGCTAGCCAATCTAGTCAGATCTCTGAGTGCCAGGTTCACTGAAAGAACTGTCTCAAAAATATTGTCATAAGCAATTGAGGAAAACACCTGACATTGCCTTTGTCCTCCACATGCATCTACACACACACACACACACACACACACACACACACACACATACCTTAACTTCTCTAGTAATAAGGTGAGGGTTTTTTTGTTTGTTTGTTTTGGCTTTTTTTTTTTTTTTTTTTTTTTTTTTTTGGTCGTAGTGGATCTCAAATTGATACAACCACATACTTTCAAATAGCTGGGGAAGCAAAAGGGAAGAGACCGAGTGAGCAGGCTTCAGTCATGGATGTTAACTGATGCAGTCCATATCTAGTTTCAGAGATGATTATTCAAGTGACAATTTCTCATGAATTAGTGCCCAAGAATCCCGGTTCTGGAATCAGACATCTTGAGTTCAAATCCTGGTTTTACCTCTGTGATGTTGGGTGAGTGACCAAACTTTTAGCCTTAGTGCTCCAGTTTACAAAATGGGGCTGGTAATAGTTCCATACTCAAGAAGGTTTGCTGTGCAGAAGAAATGAGACAATTCACAGAAAACAAAAAAATGTCTATGTTCCACAAGCGCTTGGTGGATACTGGGTCTTATTCTCACTATGTCTGGCAGCACTGAGTTTTGGAGAAACTTTTAAAATCCAGCTCCATAGATTAAACAAGACCTTTCATAATGGAGAATCTGATGTCAGCTAAGTTCATTCTGTGAGGCAGGCAAAAAACTGACTTCCACCAAAGACTAACAGACCCAAACACGAGAAGGACAAAGGAAGAAGGGGAGAGAGAGCAAGAAACAAAGTTTTCGTTGAAACAGGCTTTATCCTCTTAGGATAATGATGCAGGAGAAACTTGAAGTAATAAAACCCACGCTATAAAGGATTTACTAGTAAGCTTGCTTAGGAAACATTGAGTTGCACAATGTAGAATTTAGCCAAAGGAGCACTGCCTCCAATGTGACCAGAAGATAAGTCATACACTTACCAGACTTGTTAGAAATTGTAGGAAAGACAATTTGGGACCTCAAACATAATGGAGTTTGGGTTTTGGTCACCCAGGTTGCTGGCACTTAGGATCTACTCCCATAACAAAAGGAGACAACCCTGTCTGGAAGGGGCCAATGGACCTGTTCCCTTATCAAAGAACATGCCTGTAACAGGCAGCTCAAGGGGATGGCACAGGATGACAGCTATCATGAAGCCTTTGTCTGCCATCAAGTCCTGGCTCTTTTCTCAGGAAAGCATAATTCTGCCAGGTGGGCAAGATGACCCTGGGTAACAGCTACTTGAATGACACTGATCTACTTAAAAAAAATTCTGGCAATAGCTTTGCTGTGTAAATCTTTCATTTGCTCAAATTCCAGACTTGCAGTCTTAGGAGTCTGTTTAAAATTTTTCAAAGTGTGACTTGGAGCAGAGGCCTGAAAGAGATGTAAGGATGACTGTGTATGTGGAATGTAAAACCTAAGGCCTACATAATCCAGTTACATTTTTGGTTTGGGTTCATTCTCTTTTGTGCATTAGCCAGAAAAAAAAACAGTCACATGATATTTTGTTAAAGTGTTTTCTTTTTTAATCAATCTCTGAATGCTTGGAGTGATTTCTCATGGGGAAGGCATATTAATGTTATAACAATATGGGTGGGAGAGGACACCCAGAGTTGGGAGAGGGTGTTCTAGGTTAGGCATTTTATAAGACCCCTTGGTCTTCTCATCTTCCTTATCACATTTCCCAGATGTTTGTCCCTTAGTGGCTCTTTTCCACCCCTCTGGCTTTCTCAAGAGAAAGAAGGCAGCGTTCTCAGGAAGTTCGTCTTTGCTTTACCTGCCTGCCTCCATTTCTCCACACGTTTTAGCTACAGAAAGATTCCTTAGCACTGGTTTCCCCTTTCTTAGTCTATATTGACAGTGTGAAGGCCCTGCTGCCTTGGAGAAGTTACCTACTATGATTATTTCTTGCCACAGGCAACTCCTAAGCTAGTCATGGAGGTGCTAGGGGGAAGGCAGATACTACAGTAGTGAGAACATTATGAAACAGATGCTATAGTAGGTGTCTGTGCAGGGCACTCAAGGCAAAACCATCAAGTGTTGTTTGGAGGATGAGAGATTCATCACAGACTTCCCCCAAGGTACTGATATCCCATCAAAGTCTTGGGAATGGGTGGTTCCTTGGCCATGGGAACTCTTGCCTAGAAAAGCATTTTCAATTAACACCCTGATGTGTCAGGGGAGCTGCCAGCTTCTATGAAGTAGAAGCTATAGGGCATGCTTGTGGAGATGGTGTGCTAGCAGATGGGTGGGAACATTACAGAATACTGAAAGGTAAGGGTAGGGGTGGGGCATGGTTAACTATGAATGATGACTGTATTTTAAAGACAAAAAATAAAATAATTTAAGTCAGTGATTTACAACCTTCCTAATACTGCAACCCTTTATCACAGTTCCTCATGTGGTGGTGACCCCCAACCATAAAGTTATTTTGCTGCTATTTCATAATGGTTATTTGTTACTGTTACATATTTTAATATAAATATCTGCTATGCAGTGTATCTGATATGCAATCTCCAAGGGGGTCAGGACCCACAGGCTGAGAACTACTGATAAGATATAGGTGCTACAGAAGGTGAATGACATAGCGTGGTTGGATTTCTATTTCTCACAAGGCCACTGTGTCACAAAGGATGTAGAAGATGGGCAGGAGATGAAGATAAGGAGAAGAGGAATGGAGCAGGTAGCAGGAAGAGAATCATGATGAGCAACAAGGCAGACACCAGAGGCAACACATGGTGACCTGAAAAGTCAAGAACAACTCTGAGGCATGTGACTTGAGAACATGGATGACAGTGAGTAGGGAGGACTGTGCAGGGCTAAAGGTGAAGAGTATAGGGTGGAGGCCTGGGATGATGGCCTTTGTTGTTGAGGAGAATCGAGAGCATTGCTCCTTCTGTCAATGATAGGGACTAAGACCACAGGCTTGTCGGTCTTTAATTAGGAGAGAAGTTTTTCTCTTGGAAAGAAAAAAATCTGAAAATATAGTCTGAGGATGCTGGTAGGGGCAGAGGTCAGAAAACAGTGTGAGGTTTCAGACCTTAGATATAGGCAGAAGTTTTCTCCAAGGGTGAAGAAGTGACGTGTTCGCCCTGCTTTGTGATCTTTTTGACTTAAGGATAGTAAGTTCTTAGACTGTTAATGTGCCTGGAAGGCTTTGTCTTTCTGGACTCATCTGCTCCCTAGTGCTGCATTTCAAGCATACCATCTCCCTTACCCTTGGAATGTTCCCAGTCTCCTCAGAGTATACACACCATTGAACTGCTTACCACAGGCTGAGGACACCATGAAAAAAAGGACCTTACTCCAACAGAGCCCACCCTGTCTCATCTCTCAGCACTTACAACCCTTTTCCCATGTGACTTTGCTAAATCACCCTTGAATATTCCATTGAAGACTCATTTTCTTTAAGAAGCACTTCTATACTTGTACTATGATCCAGCACCTCTCTTAGTGTGTTCACATACTCGTCTCCATCATTACACATCTCACTTTACTGAGATGATCTTAGTGCCAATGTAGTTCTGCTATTAGGTGGGGAAATAGTGTACCTCCACTGTATGGCACATGGTAGACCTTCAGTGAATGTCTCTGAAGTAATAAGTATTTTTTAATAGAGCTGAATGGGGTTTGGACATGAAAAAAGCAAGGATGTTATATAAGCAAGGGTCATAAATACATGAGTGTTTAAGGAGACAGAGTTGGAAAGTTGGTCTATACCTTTGTGTACTCACCAATATCTCAATTTACAACTGAGAATTAATATATTCTGGTTTGATTATTTTGAAACGTGCACCACTAATAAGAAGACAACTCTTGCCAGATTCTGCAAATTATTGTCATGTATATATTTATAACTAGTCATTTCTAGGAGTAGTTTCTCATGATGAGCTCTACTAAATACTACAAATCCCAGCATCCCTTTCAGGCTTGTCAATACCACATGACAAAGTCTGGCCAATGAAAATGTGACTAGAAAGGACTAGTCACTGAATCCAGGGCAGTTAGAGAGAGGATGGTATGACTTTTTCCATTTTCTCCTTTTCTGGGTGGGCTTGGTGGTTGGAAAGAACTGGGTTTATTCCATGCTAGAAGTACCCTAAATCTTTGCATCACTCTTAAGCATTGAGAAAGTCTACAATGGACTTTCATTTGGACAAGAAATAAATCTTTGTGTAGGGTTTTTCTATATCACCAACCAGTGCCTTTGACACTTAGGAAGGTAACTCCAAAGAGTCACTCTGAAGCATTTCTAAAACATTTCTCACAAAATCATCGAAACATCTACTTATTAATAAGTGGTGCAATCTTTATTGATTTTGAGATAGAACATAAAAAAATCAGGTAAGAATTGTTTGCATAATATATATGGAAATCAACCTATTAAAGTTGTCAAATATTGGACAGAGCCAGAATATAAATTACACATACAGTTTAAAAATTACAGGAAACCATATTATAAAGAGCACTAAAGGGCACTTGTGGAATAGTTGTGTTCCCGTGTAAGCCAGAATGTGGAGAGCCTACTCATAGCACAGAGACAAATCCAGGGAGCAAGGCACCAGAATTCTATGCCATAAAAAGGGGTGAAAGAAAATACAACCTAAAATCAAATACAGTGGTTCACATCATTGGAAACCTCAATATGTTCTTCCACAGTAGGTGTTATCCATCACTGCTACATTAGGAAAAGGGGGAAGAGTATTCTAGCCCATCTGAAGCAAGGGAGGGATTTTTTTTTTTAAACAGGAAGGATTGGCAAATCTGATAATGTGCATCCATCCTAAGTTGGCTTTTCAGAACCTGGCCCAGGTTCTCTCTCTAACAGCTTACTTACATCTGCTATTTGATGAAGGGTTGTTCAAATCTTCTCCTTAGCCTTCAGGGAGAGCCGAAGGTTGGAGCTAATCTCCCATCCCTGGAACTAGATTCAGAAGGGTAAAGAATGGCCCAGTTAGGAGACCCATTTGGTGTCCATGCAGATTCCTGTTCTCTTAATATTAAGAAATGGAGACATAATTGATCTGCCCTTTTGGCCTCTCAGAGAACATGTTTTAAAGGCTCATTTGTGTCTGCACAATATTTCAAAGCCCTAAAATAAAGGTGCAGTCTAGAGGCACAAAATAAGAGTCAACTGAGGCTGGGGCACTTTTGAACTCATTCAGATAAATACAGTGACAGAGGATCTGCAGGGACAGAGAACAAAGGGTGTTTGTGGCAATATCTGTGGCCACCAAACTCCAAGGGCTAATGGACTCCAATGTGAACCCTGTGAATAATTTATGTGGCATCACTTTCTGCCTCTGACAGCTAGATTGTGAAAACATTTAAAGGACCTGCTGAATAGCAGGGGGCAGCTGAAAAAGTCACCCTTCTCTCTGGAACATGGGTGGGCCTGTGATCATTTCACCAGAAAGCTGACTGCACAGAGGAGGGAAATGTCTTCTCAGGGACCATGAAACCTGACTGGGGAATAGTTCTACTGCCTGGGAGAAATTGGTGTAGGGGCAGAGATAGGATAAGCTTTTGAGGTCCATGGCTTTGTGTAAATTCCAAGCTCTTTCTCTTGTAATATGTGACATCCAGGCAGCTGTCTTTCTCTCAGCTTCAATTTCTGTGCAGCCAATGACAGTCCTCAAGTGAGCTTGACTTAAGGATGCAGCATGTAGGCAATGTAGAAAACTACATCTCATGCCTGCAACTCCTAAGGAAAACTTTGGGGGAGCTGTTCTCCTATCCCAAGACCTCAGTTTTGTAGACAGAGTTGGAGAACAGAGCATTATTTTCATAACTCTTAGGTTCCCAATTTTAGTCGATATTCCAAAATACTGGGCTAGGTGTGGCTAATTAACTTCAGCCGTTCTTGGGTGTGTATGTTTTTTTTTTTTTTTTAAACTATGTTAAAAGTTACTATTCTTTCCTGGCACTTACTTAAATCTCAAAGGAGTGCTGTTCAGAGGAGAAAAAAAAAAGACTCAGGCAGAATGACAATCTTTAAAATAATTCAGTCAACAAAAGCTGTCCTATAAAGTGTCACTTTGCTCATTGATTCTTTCAGGAGCTTTTGGATCAGCCAACCCAGGATTTCTAACACATCCTATCTTACTAGTGGGTTTCATAAAGATTTTGGGGGAAATACTGTCAAATTCTGGCAAAGGTAAGCATGGCCCAGGTGGAAACTCTAGAGACCTGCACATGAGTCATGAAGGCCAGTTTATTCCCTAAAGTGTTATAACAGTTACATAGACATGATATGTTTTTAAGCAGAACTGATTCTAGACAGCTTTTGGCAAAGGTCCAAAGAGTATCTGTCTATGAAATGGCAAGCATGGGTTCCCCTAAGTGAGAAGAACCAGGCATGCTCAGACAAAACCCAGATATTCCAGTATACAGAGTCACCTTTGGTAGAACTGGAAGTATGTGGCAAATCAGATTCCCAAAGAAATCAGGTCCTACTTAAAACACATCTATAGAGAAGTCTCATTCAGTGGATCTGTATCTGAGGATGCAACCCAAGGTGTGAGTGGAGCTGAATGAGTCCAAGGGATGGACCAATCTTGTGTCCAATCTTGGCACAATAAGACACAGAGCAAGAATAGTCATAAGGGTGGACAGTAGTCATGAACATGGTTAAAAGGTTGGTCTTCTGTCTTTACCTTACCGTACTCATCAGCATGAGGGTTCTCTGGGCCCTTTGATGATGAGATAATCAGAAGGGATATCCTTAAGACTAGAGGGCATCAACCCTATAGGGTGAGGTTCTCAAAAAGTATTTCTGGTTCAGCTGTTTTTCAAGGGAGGCAGGAAATTTTCATTTACCTTCTGGGATCAACATCTAGACCAGGGGTCAGGAGACCTGAGATCTAGGTTCACTCTACTTGATCATTATTTTAATCATCACGAGACCTGATTAAAACCCCTATTCTCTGAGCCTTTATAGTCTGTCCTAAAAAAATACAAGTGACCAAGGTCTTGTTCTGCACATTTTAGAATCTGTGAAATTGTGTCTCCTCAATTCTGTGGAACTATATCTGATCCTAGAGGCATACTGAAGTTGAGGCTGCTGAAGGCTGAGATCACATCCACAAGGAAGAATCTGAACAAGTTTTGGCCCTCTCCCTGAAGGTATCCCATTCACAGAAAGGGCACTACTGGTAGCCTTCATGCCACAGTCGACTTTCCTTTCATATTAAATTAGTTCTCTTTGTCTATATCTCCTATAAGTAATTTTTTTTTAGAGAACACTGCTACATCTGCCACTGTTTAATATAACTTTCACCAGCTAGCTACCGAGAATCAGCATTCTTAATGCTCCTTTCAATATTCCTTATCTCCCACATTTTGATGAGAAAAAAATCATGTTGTAGACAGGTACATGGTTAAAGAGCAACTGAAAAAAATACCTAGCTTTATCATGCTATAATTTGGATTATATTTCTACCAGTTTTTTTTTCCCTAAAAAATACTTTCTGGTGTAAACTAAAGAGTCCATAGGTAATATCACTAATCAATGTTATGGAGTCTATACATACTGTGAAAACAGACATAAATAATCATTAACAGTTTTGGTATGGACCAGTCACTGTACTAAGGGCTTTATACATAGTTGATTGTCTCACTTGAAATTTACAATAGAATGAAATGGTTTTGAACATCCCAAAACTAAAATTTTTATACAAGTCATCTCAATATCGCTTTCATATGTTTGACAAGGTCATTCACTCCATGGTTTCAAAAACTATGAAAACTTCATAGGTATTCTGGTCCTTAACATTTCTAAAGCTGAGAACTACTGAGCTGCTACCTGCTGCCCAGTTTAGGGTATAGATGGCTCAGTTTTGAACTGGGTAAAAGCAGCACGAGACTTTTGAATTTTTGGGGGGGGAGGAATGCAGAAAGCATATGTAGGTTAAAGTTCATGCTGGAAATAGCATGCTTTTGAAGACAACTGAAGATAAAGTCTTAATAATAGCCCAAAACGCCAGAGCAAAGAAAATCTCTGTGGTCCTGGATGACTTGGGGACATATTCATGAGAACCAAAGAGTGTTTATCTTATGCAGTAGCAGCTGGGGGTTAGCAATGGATTGTGGGAATCAGGCTCTATCTGGCAGCCTTGTCAAAAGTATAGTTGACTTCTGAGATTCTTTCTTCTCTTTCCTCCAAAGATTTTGCTCTGCAGGTTCCCATGGGCAGAGTGATTACCTTCTTTTCAAATAGATGTTGTGCCACGACCTGCACCAGCCCCTTGTTGGTCAATGTGGTGAAACAGATGCCTCAGCTACTTGTCAGGCCTCCATTGAGGCAGGGATATAAGTGAGAAAGCTAGTTCCTCCAGGAACCTTCCCATGTGCTTACACCACTTATTTGGTGTTACAGAGTCCAGAACAATGAACTCAAATGTAAAGTCCCCATTCAATGAACTTTGTCATCCCTGAGGTGACAGGATCCTTGTCATCTTGATGCATGCTTTTGTTCCTCCTTTCTTCTGTGTTGAACTTTCAGTTCTCCCTCTGAGGCATTCCTATTGGCAGACGGTTCTCTGCCACTACCAAATCACGTAGGAAGAGTATAAAAGGATCAATTTTATTTGAAACCACCAGCTGTCTTATAGCAGAATCCAGCTTTCTGATCTCCCAATTTCTGTTGAACAATCCTTGGTGTTCAGTGATACCTAGTAAATCTTGCTAAATGAATAATCAAATAAATGCTTTGTTATTACAGCTTAGAGTAGCATAAAATGATGAGAATGATTTTGGCAAATTGTGAGTAGATTCTCTCATGGTATGTTTTCTAATGGTGCTTACTCTTGAGCTACAATGTCTGGGAACAGCTTTGTACAGAAATGACATAAGATGCATAATGGTTGGTTAATTAGTTTGGTTTTACCTATACACTTTGGTGTTTATTTACTTCTTCATAAAAATAAGATTGTAAAACATCAATGTCATATCTAGTAAGTCTGAATTCTAAGTTTTAAAAATAGTTATTGAAGAGAGCTTTCTCAATTCAGTATTTTCTTTTTCTCCCTTCCTCAATTCCAGTTTTTGTATGGTTTTAGTATTTGCCTGTATAATATTTAATAGTCAAAACTTACACTTAAATTCACTTTTATTCAGCCTAATAGAATTACTTTTAATTAGCATTTATAAATTGATTCTTCTTACTCATTTTTATCTTGCTAAAATATGTCTCCCTAGTGTATGTGTGTGTGTGTGTGTGTGTGTGTGTGTGTGTGTGTGTGTGTGTGTGTGTTGTGTTGTGCTATGCTAGGAATCAAAGCCAGAACTTTCTGTATGGTAAGCAAGTACTCTACCACTGAGTTATATCTCCAGCCCTACTTCTTAAAAATTTAAATATATTGAATTTTAAAACATGGCAGCCAAATATATATAATGAGATCATCCTTTTACCTGAGAAAACTATTCTCAGTTTTTGTGAGGGAATTAATTTGTCAGTTTTTCTGCCAAAACTGCTGCAACTTCCTAAGCAAGCTACTGGTTTGATTTCGGGTACATGTTATCCAATTCTTCTGGATTATTCTGTCCTTAGATTCTTTTGTCTTGATTTACAAAGATCTTTATGGGACACACACTGTCATTTCAACCCCAGGACTAGAACTTCTGCATCCTCAGTGCTAGCCATGGTGACCATATAGTGTTCAACAGGTTCAGATGAGTAGGTTTGGTTTGCTAGTCTAGAATTATTTAAAAGAATATTACAGCAGAAGGACTCCAGATCATCTTTCTCTGTTTGTTTTCTTAGATGGGAAAGATCAGCTCTTAAGGCTCTTAGCATTAGTCCTTTACACAATACGTAAAATTTGGTTGTGCCTATCTGATACAGACAACTGACTAGACATCTACTAAGTCGATAATCAACACAACACTAAGTCTTGCCCCTCTGATTTTGAATCATCAGGACAACAAGACTGCTCACTTATAGCTTGCTTGGAAAACAATGCAAGCTCCAGTTCCAAGAATTCTTGACCAAGAACTCCAACGAACTCCTGAAGAAATGCAGCCATATGTAACATACTGATGCTAGGAAGTTCTGAAAGAATGTTAATATGTTAGGAAAAACCACGTAGTGCATATTGTTCTCTAATTTCCACCCCTCCAATAACTCATGCACATAAAGAAGGATACTGTTATGTTAGGTGCTAGATAGCACAGCTATTTCTTGTGAAAAAATTCTAGGAAAGTCAGATTCAAGAACCAAGTCCTTAGGAAGAAGCATATGTTTTCTTATAGTACCATGGCACCACTGAGGTTATATTGAAAGGACTGGGGGAACAGGTCCACAGCCTTTGTCTTTCAGATTGCTAGAAAGTCAATTTGAAAACCATAAGGGAAGACTTTACATCCAATGTGTGTGATTGTATTAATATATTGCCTGCCTTGGACTTAATAGTCATTATCCATATATTCATTCATGACACCATCCATGAAGACTATTCCACTACCATTGACAGCACTTGCCATCACTTATGGAATTGCATGCTTTGGATTTAAGTACCTATCAACACGGGACAAGATTTCATCATTACTTATTCTCAGCCCTTCATACAGGACCAATCCGCATGTGGGTTGAAAGAAACCAATTGCTGAGGGATCTTTACCCAACACAGGGCAGAAGACTAGCATTAGGAATTTATGAAACCATCAACCAGATGTCTGCATGGTATCTATGGATCTTGAAAACACAGCAACAGCATTGGCAGCAGTTGCATATAAACACTTACTTAGGGTATTTCTATCACCTTGATGGTCACCATGGCAATCATATAAAACCAGTATTTAGATACATGAAAAGACTGAGACACTAATGCTGTGGCATTGTGATCTAGCAAGAGTAGCCAAAGTCCAACCTTATTCATCAGAGGTTTTCAGCAAGTAGCAATATTTCCCAAGAGGCCACAGGGTGGCTTGTGCTTAACATCAATCCTTCTGCAGCAGGGCAGGGATTTCCAGGCTGTTGGCTAACACTTCAGCAGCTCTTATGATTTTTTTATGGTTCTAGTATTTTCACTAAGAAAATATGGGGTAGTAAAATTTGTTGATTCTGGGAATTCTTCCTACTTGTATATTCATAACTAGTTTGTATTCCCCACCCTGGATCCCACTTGCAAAACACCAAGTGAGCATGCTTTGCAGTCAAAGCAGACATCTTCCTCATTTTGAATAAAGAGTGGAAGTTATAACCCATAGACAAAGAGCGCTGGTGTCTTGGCATGATTTCTGGATCCCAGTGTGCAAATGGGATAGTGTGAGGGGAAAGTCAGGCAAGCACGGAGCCAGGTGGAGGCTTTGAGTCCTTACTCTCCACATGACAACCAAGTGTCTCAAGGAATGTCACTTGACTTGTGCCTGAATTTCCAACTTTTAAATAGAGGACTTGGAAAGATAATTTCTCTTGATTCTAATTTCCAATTTGGATTCAAGTACAGGCAGAAGAGCGAGTTGGAATCTTATTTTGAAGACACCAAATATAGCTCCTGCCTAGAGGGACACCCCACTTCTGGTAAATTTCATTATCTTTGGCTACATAAATTGGGAACTATTTTTCTGTGTCTGTGGCAGGTGTGTAAGAGTTCTCCTCACCAATCCACAACACATATGATGTTATATTTTGGATCACCAACATCTTACAGATGAGTAAACTGAGGCACAGTACTGAACAACAGTAGACCAAGTGCCCTTGGGAGCTTTTAAATAATTTTTCCAGCCTTCCATTAATGAAATAATTTTGAAAATCTTGGCTTTGGGTATTGATTGACTGTCTTGTCCCAGTGGTCCTCCTGTTTGCTCAGTAGACAGCCTCATTGGAATGCAGTATGTTTTGGTTGAGAAAAGTATTCCCTTGCTTTAGAGAACAGTTGATTAACTGGAGCATTTTATACAAAGGAGAAGTGAGCCTAGAAACAACTTAAATTGTGCTCCCAGTTTATCCAAATCAAAACCCAAACCAGCCAACCAAACAAATAGCACAGCTCATCAATAAGTCTCCCTGTACTTGTTCAATCATGATTAAGAGTAAGAACAGGAGATTAATGTGTATCTAGAAGAGACTAACGGTGCCGTTTATATAGTGTCAAGTCATGCAAACCATGCTGAAAAGGAAGCGACTCTGTTGCAGTGACACAGGAGGGAGGAAGGCTGTGAGAAGCCCCCGCTTGCAGGGGGCGGGGGCACTGCGCACATGCATGCGCCTGACACAGCCGCTTACACCATTGTGAGTGCTAGGTGTGAGAGTAAGTGAGCTGTACAAAGTCTGTCTACAGTACCTGGAGTCAGCCAGTGACCCCTTCTAAGTAGGCTTGTTGGAAGGGGTCCATATGGAATCCGAAATGCCATCCCCGGTGGATGACATAGGCATGGAACCACTGGGCGTGAAGGGGTCTGTGTCTGTGTCCGTCTCCCCCTCAGCCAGGTACCTCTTCTCCCTCATCCAGCTCGATCCCCCACTGGGGCCAAACAGATAATCATCTCTGTCCTGGGAGATGCTGAAGCCACTTGGAGACCGCTCCAGCTCCTCGTGGTTGACGGACATGAGGGACAGAGGCGTGTCGCTGTCCCTGGTGATGCTGCGTCTCTGGCAGGGCGGGATGTGGTCCGAATAGGGGCCTTGCGGTTCCGTCTGGGAGTGGTAGCTCACACGGGAGTCCAGAAGAGTCAAGATGGGCAGAACTGTGGGCCTCTCTGCATATGTACTTCCCGAGGAGGGAAGGGTGGCCTGAGCCTTTGTAGAACTGGGTGCCCCTCGGGTCAGGTTCACAGGTTCATGTGAAAAAAACCCATAGGGGCCGACTCTGTCGATGGGCACCTGGTGGAAGCTGTAGGGTGGGTCTGGGGGCCCTGTCTCTGAGTAGTTGCAGATGATGGTTTTCAAATCAGAGTACCTGTTGTCCTCTTTCTTCTCCCCTTCCGCTGGGGAAGAGGCCCCCTTAGTCGGGTAGTACTCTGTGACATGCACCTGCAGGCGTTCCATATGCTGCATGTGCATGTCCACAAGGAAGTCCAGTTTCTTCCCCATGTCATGAACCTGGAAAACACAAGCACCTGGAATCACCGCTCCTCAGCATGGGGGGGGGGGGGAGAGTCACAGTCACTATACCATTGCTTCTCAGAAGGGATGTTCTGCAAGTCTTAGTAATAGCAGCAATTCTAACTGCCTCCAAGCCTTCTGCTAGGAGTTCCCATATACACAGTAACATTTATCTAGAAATACACAGGCAAGGATATCCCCTGGAATCAAAGATCAGAAACCCACAGACAGCTTGAAAAATAAGTGTTACAGGCTTTCATTATCCCCCTGGAAGAGGTGATACTATTTCAGTCAAGGAGTGGGGTCCTTGTTTTTTGAGACTTTCCTTATATGCAAGCATACAGGGAGGTTGATAGTGTCTGTTATTGATACCCAGTGACGTAAGTTCTGGAGGACATGTTAGCATTAATGGGGCTTTACAGTCCTAGAGACCCAACAGGGGCCCTCAGGAAATGATAGAAGCTGCTTCTGTGTTGGTCATGGCATTCCTAAATTTGAGTGTTTGTGAGAACAACTGTACAAATGTGTGCACATCTGTGTGTGATAGAGATGTTCCTTCCCTGACAATTAATATTTGGGTATTTACACAAGTCTATACACCTTCGTGTGTGATATTCCCCCTCAAATACCCTGCAGTTCACCAAACCAGGTAAGTAAAGAACCTCATTGGATGGATGGGGTTGTGAGACTCAGGACAGATCACAGATAAGGTATATCTGAGCCATGGTTGTAAGGGACACGTAGGCACCAGCTATGGGACTTTATTTTATGCACTTTACTGACTTACTTAATTTTTACAACCTTACGGTGAATGCTATTGTAATGTCTGTTTCATAAGTGATGACTCAGTGACCAGAGAGATGACAACGTGTGAAAGGTCACAGAGCTAGGAAATAGGAGAACAAGGATTATAAATTAAAATTTAAAAATAAGAAGCAACAGACCAATCACTGAGCTTTGCTTCTATTTCCCCTACATGGATCTAGATTTGGGTGATGGATAAAAGAATCGACATGAGTCCTGGAGGGAACTGATAGAGCCGTTTACCTAGTGGACTGCAGAGATGAGCTACACGGGGTCAATTGAGTGAACCTCTCTTTGTACCCTGAATGGCCCTTACCCATAACTTAGCCCCCTGCCAGGCCTTCTCATGAAGGTCACCCACAGATTGGAACTAGAGCAAAAGAGAACAGAAAGGAACGTGAAACTATGGGTACAGAAGTGACATCAGTTAAGGGACTATCATGAAGCATCTGGACAGCAGTGACCATCTATCTGTTGACGAGTCACTGTACACCAGCTAACATTCTAGGTAATTCACATGTGTCAGTAATTATATGTATTGTAATCAATTTAACCCTTATAGCAACTTTATGATGTATTTAATGCCATGTATGGCAGACAAGCAAATCTGAGGCTCAAAACTGTAATTAACTTGCAGGTGGTCATCCAGCCAGTAAAAGTGAAACTAGGCAATTAATTTCCATATCTTTCTTTTTTTTCTTGTAGTGGTAGGTGATATTTCTAATGCCTTATCTCTATATGAAAAGAAAAATGGAATCTGAAAATAAGTACTATAGAGTTGGAAGGATGGCTCAGCAATTAAGAGCAAGTGTTGTTCTTGCATCCCACCACCCACATGGTGGCTCATAACTATCCAGAACTCCAGTTCCAGGGACCTCTGCAGGAATCAGTCATGCATGTGATGCCTACACATATATGCAGGCAAAACATTTATACGCATAAAATAATAAATTAATCTAAAAAAAAAAAGAAAAGAAGTTTATATGCTATCTTTTTTTGGTAAGGCTTACCTGTCTTTCTACTTTTACAAACTTTCCCATCATGCTTTGGTCTTCAGTTTCTGATGTGGCTGCCCTGGCTACATATGGTTCATTCCTAGGGAAAAGCCAACAATTCCATAAGATCATTGCATCTGTTCTGACTGTGCAAGGTCATTCTAAGTTGGAAGACCATGTGCATTCGACCATGGTTCCCATACATGCTGCCAAAGCCTAGAGGAGGTTATTTTGACACACTTAGTCAGGACTGTTGATTGTATACTTACCTTCCCTGCAGGAGGGTGTGAAAACAGGAAGCTGTGGTGAAGGAGGCTTTGCTTTGTGTTGGAGTTTATCAAGTATCTAACAATGCCTAGACTCTCTATTCCTTTAAATTAAATTCCTTTACCTTTCAATCTCAGAGCTTTTGTCCTGTGGGGATGAAGGAGGAATTGTCTCATCTCTGAAATTTTATGCAATAGGCATACACATTTCATCTGGTCCATTTTGTTAAGAATGCCAAACACCTGCTGAATCCGGAAAACAATGCTGGAATGATGCTGTATTTTCTCTTTATGTACAATTATGAGCTGCCTAAATTCTTGTTTATTCCAGTATGTTTACACTATGTGGAGATGAGATATTTCGGAGGATCTTGCTGTTGCTAAAATCCATTCAAGTTGGGCTTTCTCTTGACAGCTGATTTTTTTTCCTTTTCTAAGCTGTTGCCTCTGCTAAGTTACTTAGCCTGAACAGTCTTCAGCTAAGGCAAATTTCAAAAATTAGTGGCTTCATGCTACAGCCAGCCCGCCAGTGTTTTATTTGTCCTGCATAGGTATGTTCAATTTGATATTTAACTAAAATTCATTAGCTAACATGGGGAAATTACAGTTTTGAGTGTCCTTTTTCCTATTTTCTGGGCAAATTTTTGCTTACATTACAAATCCTAAAATAAGCTCCACAGTTGCTCATAGTTACAGACTTCTGTCAAACCCAGACACTTTCTCTTAGTAGTTTTGTGACTTCAGGAATTAATATCTCTTAGTGTCACTTTTATTATGCATGATATGGGTGTGATAAAGTGCCTGCCTTGGAGGTCTGCTAGAGCATTACATGTGAGAATTCATAGGAAATGGTCCAATAGTGCTATTTTATATTATGTTTTATTAATTTATTTTGAGATGGATCTCCTCTATACCCCAGGGTGCTCTCAAACTCAAGATCTTTTCTGTGTTCATTTTTCAAGTGCTGGAATTACAGGTGTGTACTACCAGACTAGATTCTGAAAAAGTCTTAAAACATCCCCAAGTACCATCTCAAAAATGAGGAAACTGTTAGTTGGATGTAGTTTGTATGCCTGTAATCCCAAAGAAGAAGGACTGGCGTGAATTTTAGACCAGCCTAGGCTATGTAGTGAGATACTGTCTCAAAAACAAAAATCAAACCAGTACAAAACCTCCAAGTTAGTTAACTAGTCAATTAAAGTAAAATAAATAAAAATTTATAAGAGTGGAACTCTTGCCGGGCATGGGTGGTACACGCCTTTAATCCCAGCACTCGGGAGGCAGAGGCAGAGGCAGAGGCAGCAAGATCTCTGTGAGTTTGAGACCAGCCTCGACTATCAAGAAAGTCCTAGGACAGCCAGGAGTCTGTTATACAGAGAAACCCTGTCTTGAAAAAAAAGTAGAACTCTTTAAAAGATATTGACTTTGAAAATGGATTATATGGAAACAGGGCTCTTTCTTAACATTAGCTACAGCAGAGCATAGTAACAGTCATTCCCACTAGATGGGTCAGAGCCTCAGGTTCCAGTATTCCTTATCTCATGCCAAGCCTGAGGCTGAAGAGTAGATGCCTTCTTTCAGTGCACCAACGCTCTTCCTCCTAAGAAGAAAGTGCACAGTAGTCCCTCACTCACTTGTCTTGCTTGCCTTAAAGATGTCTTGGAACACAGAGGTGCAAATGCAAACAATGGACTTTATAAAGGGACAATACTTGATAAAAAATTTAAAGTATTTTTTTGGGGGGGTGAGAATTTTCTGATTTACAGTGCTGTTGGAGGTCCTGGCATCTGTACACCTTCTCACTTTGTCTTGGAAGGGATATCAGTCTACCCTCAGGGTACTGTGCAGGGGAAAGCAAATGAGCTGACCAAGAATGCATACGCTCTGCTGACACCAGCTACGTTCTCTGTTTCTACAAAACTTCTGAGTTTCTTCTTGCTTTATAGCCAGAACACTAGCTTTTTCTATCCTAAAAACCGTAGAAGTAAGTATATGTGTTCTTGGAATAGGGGCAAGAAGTCACCTGTACAGAGGATTTTCAAATGGCCACAACCTGAACCAGCCTTCCAACTCTCTGTTCATTTCATTTAGGGGAGGGCAACTTCCCCCACATAAAGCACCCAGGCTGGGATTGGGGGATAGTTATACTGCACAGGCCTTGTGCTCAACAGTCTATCAGTCCACAACCACATGCCCCACCTTGGAGACTGCTGGGATGGGTAGGTAAATGCTGATCCTTTCTGAGACTTCTTATGTTTTGGAGTGGATGGAGGTCCAGGGGTGAAAATCATATCTATTCTGAAAGAAGAAGAAGAGAAAAGAAAAAAAAAGAGAGAAATTAGATGACACAAAGCTTTGTTGTTGTGAGAACATTCTTTATTTTTAAGATTTATTTTTATTATGTATACAGT